>NW_011967176.1:89571-142232 GCF_000949405.1 Vollenhovia emeryi
TATTTTTAAATTTAATTGTTTATCAAAATTGATATTCTTGAGATATATTGCTGTATCAGCTCCGTTTTTTTTTTAATTGATACGTATCTATATCTTTCGAAACAATAACGCTTTAATTTGATATTGTAGAAACAATTATATTCAGATTTAACTATGGTATATACGGAACCATATCACGGTTACAAGATAAATTATTATCAACTTTTCCAACGATAAATAATTTCTCTTTGTATTCGTTGTGTTTTAGTTGTCGCAATAATTATTATTATAATGTCGTAATGATTATACTACTTATTATTGCGTCAACATTCACTTGACTGTACCGATATTGAATTCAGAACTGCTATTACGGAAATTGTGTCTACGATCGCTGTGATATTAGTTGCCTTGATAAATAATATCGTACCCTACGATCATATCGATGATTATTATTACATTGAAACAATTATTGATGCAAAGATCATTGTACCATGAAAATTTATCCAATGGCTACCACAATAATTACGACGTATTAATAATGACAATTATCGATAGCGTTAATCATGTTTGTTTCAAGTTCAAAACAGCTTATCTAATCTAATTATAATTTTTTTGCACCGTTGCACACACGATAGATAAGGAAATTATGCAATAAAATGACTTCAAACCAAATATTGCAAAATATATTCATAAATAACTTTAACTTATCATTGCATTGTATTGTTTCAATAACAAGATATACCACGCGTAATATTATATCTAAAAAATAAAGTTTGTAATTTTTTAAAGAAATTAGAAGAGGTGAAAAATCAAAGAAAAAGCATAAAGAATAAAAAATTAGAATACGTCCCCTCTTTTATTTATTTATCAATTATTTATTAATTTTCGGCTATATTTATTATCAACTAATAAGAATACTCTTAAAAGTCGCCAGCAGTAATTAATAACATCAGTGATTTTTATTGACCGTATCTGGCAATTAAAATTCTTGTTGCGAAAAATATTACCCCAACCACGATATTTTTCGCAATAAGAATTTTAATTGCCAGATACGGTCAATAAAAATCACCGATGTTGTATATTTATTATGTGTTGTGTCGTGTTCTCTGTTTTCTCAAACAAACTATCTTTTATTATTCCAATCATAATACAGTCATTTCGTTGAATCAAAGAAAATCTTTACATCTTCATCACCGATATGTGCATGACCAGAACATTGTAAATTGCATTGTAACTTCCTCCTAAAGTTTTTCGCTTGTATTAACGTGGAGACGTATGTCAGTTTCACTGCTATTCCAGCTTAATATTTTCTACTGATATAGCTAGTGCGTCGCTATTGAAGTTTCAATACTCGTGCTTGCTTAATGCGTATATCTCTAACAAAGGCATTTCCACGTGGATAAATGAGAAAATATTTTTACGATCTCTCGTTTTACGACCTTTTTTATTGGTCCGATTACGCGCATGCTCCGATATTTAGATGCAAAAGACGCCGTTACTGAGGGAAAGAATTTTAATACGATATTTCCGTGCAAACTTCCGCGTCTGTAGTGCTCTCCCGAGATTTTAATTGTCGTAATTTTCATGAACACAAAAGTATTCATATTTTTTAATTAAAATTTAAATTTTTTTCGAATAATTTTTTATTGCTAAACGGAGTTTTTAAATTGAATATACAAGTATATGTATATGTATATTGTTTAGTTTCTAGTAGTACATGTGTATACACGTGAATATATTAAAAGATTAATTTACAATCAATTTTAAATTTAAATTAGAAGATAAAAGATGATTATTGTATACCATGTGATTATATACAATTGTAAAACATTTTCTATCTATTTCTACAAATAGAAAAGATGTAAATGTATATTTTGTGGCTTTACTTTTCTTGCTTTCACATGTCCTTGCAAAACAGTTCGAATAATATACGAATAATAAAGCTACATTGACAAGTGGATGAGTCGTTATCTAAATTATTCAACGAGAATCCACAAAGCTACGAGAGAAAAGGATAAAAAGGGACAAGTCTTTTACATTTAATTCGGCGTTCGAAATTATCCCATCCAAATTGGCGCTGTCGGCCGTAGCGCCGGGAGGAAATTGAAATTGATCTACCTACAATCAGGAAAAAAATGAGAAACTATTCGGCAAAACTCATCTTCGGTAGGTTTGTCGCGCACGAGTGACATTGCACAATTCCCATTTAAAGCAGAAATTAAAATTATAGAATTCGCGAAAATTTATTCACTTTTGCAAATATTTCAAAAAACGTTGCTGAATTTAATTTTATAACATTCGATTATATCACTTCGCAACTTAACAAAGTGTGAAGCATTAATATAAAACAGAAAAAATATACAATGATATAATATATATTAATTTAGAGTAGATAATAAAAACCAGAGTTTCAAAGAGAGTTTCGAAGCAGAGCGTTGAAAGAATTATTCCACGTGTATAACCAAGGTCTCGTTTATTACACGATCTTTGATTATATAAAATAAAATAACTTTAGGACGAGAAAATACAACGTTTCATAAATCCTGTAAATAAACCGTCTTATCTCTCAAATAATTTAATAAGATTTAATAAAAAAAAGATTAAAAGTTTATAAGGAATATAATATCCAAGTGAATTTTCGTCCAAAGAAAGAGGATTTTATGTTGGTCTAAGAATAGTTTCCAGTTCGCTGAAACTGCTCAGAGCATCCTGTAAATGTTACTTGTAGCGCGTCAGTCTTCTGTAGTAATGAAGCGGGCACGATTCAGTATTGACCACTCATACCACCGAATGAAATAATCGAAATACCTCTATGAGATTATCTAATCGTCAGATCCGTCGAAATGCGGTAAACTCCTAGCGGACTCGCACGCTCGGAAAATTAGGTCGCTAATTCTATAGATTTCGCGTATTCGAATTGCCCCCGCGTGGAACGCAATCGGACGGCGCCGCGCTGGCTCGTTTTAATCACCGATTAAGCTCTTGGCGCGTTTCAACCTCGTCCAAAGAGCGCCCCTCTTAACTCTTGATTCGACAATATTAATCCGGCCAACTTGATTACCGCTCAACTGAGAGTTATTCTCCGCGAATTTCCGCCTGTTACCGACGTTCGACGTCGAGAAGAAAAACGGCCAAAAAGCGAAATGCAGCATTTCCTCTCGGATACAATGCGATGCGCGGTTGATTAATGAACTTCAATGCGTACAATTAATCATTTCGTTGTATGCACTTCAACCATCTGTTGTGATACGCTACAGCGATGTGTAAGCAAGATAGACCTGTTGGCGTAAATGTGAATGGATGATAAAGCCAGATATAAATTTATTAATATATGTATATCTAAATTCCTAAAGAGGAACATGTAGGTATAGTATTTAGAGATACAATATGTATATAGTACAACAGTATTTCGCTCGCGCGAGTTTGATAACAACCAATATATCATTTCAGTTATCATTATTCAGTATTCTCGCTGAAGTAAGATCGACAAATTTTATATAAAATAATTCTACTTGTCCTTCTTTTGTCAATTTTGTCAATTGATAATCCTCCAATTATCTAGAAAGATTGTTAAATTACTTAATGCTAACATTTCCGAAAACTTTGCAGAGTCAAATTTTCGGTTGTACTCTTCGTGCAAATGCAAATATGTATTCGCGATGGAGTCGACGACTATAATAGCAGGATATGCATTATCAATATTTTAATATCCAAACAGAGACAGCAAATCTTTCCTTCTATCTCTCTTGTTGGTTTCTTTTAGGATTTTTTCTCGTTTAACTTATTAAAGTTTTCTTTTAAAAACACGAGAAAGAGAAAATGCTTCAAAAAATATATAGATGAGTTACACTGTAAAACATTGTGTAAATATTATCCCTTTTTATTAACATAAACGAGTTCATTAGAGAGAAAGAAACCAGAACGAACCGGCATTCTAAAATACTGACATGGCAAGCGAAAACAATTTGATGTAATTCTTTCGCAATTATATTTATTTCTTTCGCGATCTCATCCTAATGAAGCAGTACATTATTCTCTAAGCTTAATCAGAATAAAGCATTTAAAGAATTGCATTTGCCTGAGAACACGAATTTTAATACGCTCACAAACATATTGTCCCCCAAGTTAGCATCCTTTCGAACATAAAATCCATTTAATTTTGCTGAAGATCCATGAAAACTTTACCGATTACTCACAAAATTATATTAAATTTAATTGTAAAATATTGTGCTTAGACTTACTTTTAACCCGATATAACTTTATATTTCTTCACTAATTGCTTAAAAGATCATTTAGCTTTGAATGCTTCATTCAAGGAGATGTAACGACCCCAGCCAATTCCGCGTCGGAATGTACGCTTTGAACATAAAGAATGTAACATTCGATGACGCCGGCTGCGAGAGTTTAAAGGCGCAGCTTTGTATAGCAAGAGAAGCAAACCCACTCTGCAAATATATTCTACCAGGAGCAAAGAGGAAACAAAGAGTTTCATGCCTTGCTCGCGAGAAAGAATGTCATGAAAATTGAACTGACGTAGAAAGCGGTTGCGAAGCAACTATTTGTCGTATTTTTTAAATCGGACACAAACACAGGTAAAATAACTGAAAGCTCTTAAAAAGAATGTCACATCGCATAGCAGCGCGTTTGACAAATTATTCCTTTCAATTATAATTCACCAATAGACAATTCTTCTTTTGTCAATATTGCACATTGTAAAGGGTGCATTATAAACTCTTCAAGAACGCCATCATATTTATAAACATCATTGCTGAATATAATTGTAAAAATAAAGTTAACAAATATTAAAATTTAAAAGTATTTAGTTAATTAACACTTCTGACGACTTTCACTAATCTCAATAAATATTGATGTAATACCTATATTATATAAACATATATCATCAAAAATACCAGATAAAATAAAACAAAAAAAATTAGAAAGTTATGGATTCAAATTTATTTTATCGTCTATTGCAATCGATATTAGTTAGTTAATCTTTTATCAATACTCTCCCAATGTTCTTTGTGTATACTGTGTAAAATAAAATTTATAGATTAAAATTATTGATTTCTAGAATTATAACATCAGAGACTTGTTTCTCAAAATGCAGCTTAGTTAAACAGTCAACTTTCTCTAATCTAAAGATATATTGTACCAAGACAGTTACAGAGTAAGCTTTAAACACTCTACACGGCGTGTCATTGCAATCTCTGTTTGCAAATGTCCAAAGTTTTAGTTTAACGAACCTAAACTTCCTACATACGTGAAACTTTCCGTAACATGTGCAACGATCTTGTCATATCCGTTTGCCAATTATTACATGAACACGAATCAAAAAACAAATAAATAATAAATCAATATAAAATACAAACACGAATATGTATGATATACAAATATTTATAAAATATATTTCTCTTTTACGTAATATTACAATAATTCTTACTTTACATTGTTTGTATTATTTTACAAAGAGTAAGAGAGAGAGAGAGAGAGAGAGAAAATAAATAATTAATTACAAGTTTTAAGTGACTTCAGAAAAATATACGTCTGGAATTTAAAAACTTTTAATTTCTGACAAACTGGGATTTAATTTGAGGTGGCAACCTTTCTTTTCGCATATATGCGATGAGTATGATGAACCTATCTTATTTTTCTATGTTCATAAAAAAGTTTTATTTATTTATTTTCTTTTACGTATTTTTTATTCTCTTTATTTTCTATAATTTTGTTATTATGTAATAAAATCACGACACAAACTTATTTGTTACAATTTGTTTATATCCAACAGTGCTCTTTCAACTTGCTTTATTCATTCATGTTTTAAAACAATTTTTACATTTCTTATTTCAGAATATTTGATAATTTCAAAACTAAATTAAAATATTTAATTTTATTTGTTCTTTGATTATTTAATACGTACATTATAAACAATGATGGCTGATAAAAATGTTATAATTCTAAAAACTGTTAACACTCTGAAAAAATTTATTTTAATAAAAATTTGAGATTTGAAAAATATATTTTGGTAACATCGTGTTATTGTCTTTGTGATGTGAATTATCATATTAAATATTTTGTACAACAGTTTAATGAGAAACATTCGCCTTTGTGTATTGCTACCAAAATAGTTATGCATATAAATTATTATGTAAATTTTGAAGTGTTAAAATAGTTAATTTTCTATCGTAATAGCTTTTTAAGTTAAATCGATACTATCAAAATATAAGTTTATGTACATGCCGATAATTAATTAAAAAATCAATAGTTCTTATTATCAATAGTTTCAAATCTAATTTATGTTGTCTTTTAAAGAAGAATCTTAAATGCTATTAAATTACACGTATGATAACGTACATTTAAAAGTTCAGAAATGAAATTTAATGATAATTATTAAATTTTTCTGAGTAGATAATAATTTAAAATATTTTAAGATGTTTATTACATATAAAAAAATATTATCTGAACTGGATTATTTGATGTTCATGTCCGCAAAACTTTCTGCATAACAATGTGTTTTTCCTAATGTTTCGGATCTAATCAAAATACACCATTAGATAAATCTCATTGTGAGACACAATATAAAAGGAGAAAAAATCATTATTCGTGCTTGTTTTTTCATCAAATTATCAACCCGTGTAAAATACACTTCAACCTAACAAATCGCAGAAAATATATACCGTAATCGTACAAGTTTTCAAACTATTCCACTTTTACCGAATTCTCACAATATACATTAATCTCAACTTTTTTCTAATTAAATCAAAATTATATTTTCAACTTTAGCCATGATTTCAATTGTTCAATTTTTCTAATAAAATTTTGTACGTAATTTCTAATATCTCGTTTTTGCTAAATTTATAACAAAATTAATTTTTTTTAATTACAAAGCTTTTTTGCATACTTTTTATTTGTCAAATTGTGTCTTCCTATTTTTATCTATCTCCAGCCTCAATTCACGTTCCTACCTACTTTCGTTCTTATCTACTCGTATTTCTACCCGTATCTTTATCTAGTACAACCTACAGTTACGACTGCAATCATGGAATTAGAAAAGCATGCACGAATTTGAATTGCGTACGCGGATTTACAATACGAGCGTCTGAAACTTTTATTGTGATTTTAAGTTACACAGGATTGGATTTAATTTCAGACGGCATATTTCCATTTCCAGTTGTATGTAATCGCACATATGCGAAGAAACACATTACTGGTCTATCTTTATATATATGTATATATATAAGAATAGGAAGTAGGAAGACCCTCTATACAGTAGTAAGTGTAAACCCATGCTCTAGTCCTTACTTCATTCATTTTACCAGGAAGAAAGGCCATTTCATTTCCTTTGGTCGAGCACGTGTAAATACGTGTCAATACGTCTAAATGTCGAAATAATTGTGCATGATTTATTCCCTAAATTGAAATTATTAATTTTTGGGTAAATACTATTAAAAAATTGTATTCCTACAAAACCATTCGATTTTGGCGAATCACTGCAATCGTTGTGGAATTTCTTCCTTTTGGATGATGTAATTGCATCATCTATTGTGAGACATTTTCCTATCGGGGAGATGATTATGTCTTAACGGGTGGGAGGGGAGAAGAAAATCCTTTCGGACGTCGCTTCCTTCTAATTTAAAATGTGAGCGATCGAGTAAAATCCGGCAATCCGTGGTCCGACTTGAACTCGGATCTGCGGCTTATTAGCACAGCGCGCATCTCTCTGTGCTACGATCGCCACGTCTATTTGTATATAATGTATGTTTTTATCTTGCCTAATATTACATTAATTAATAATTAAACCCAACTTTTGTTGCTCCCGGCCAATATCCATCTAGCTCTTTACAGCTAGAGATAAGAAGGAGAAATACTCCTACTATCAGGTGATAATAGCTAGCAGATAAATGTAAAAGTGTACCCGGTTTTATGATGCTGGAAATGTATGTCGTAAAAGAATTATATTAATTAAATTAATGAGGTACAAAATTTACAATAATGTTTATTAATATATTAATACATTAATAATTAATATGTTGTCGCGTTCATTCTTTATACATATTTACTTTTAGCACTTTTGGCTAACAATTAAATTTATATTCAAGCAGAAATGCATTTAACTTTAGAAAAAAAGTTTTATATCACTCGCGTTGTAATTTAAAAATATTATATACTTGATAATTTAGCGAATGTTAAAAATTGTACATTAAATTTTACAATATAAATAGGGAATTTTAATTCAGAAGTAATGAATAAAAATTACTGGACATGATGCAATAAAATCCGCTGCCCATATATGTATATGTGTTTTTATTGATTCGATCGTTATTCGTTGTTGAATATGAATCTCGAAAGAATGCAGAGGTGAGAAATTCAGAATAAACGATATGAAATCCAAAAGATTCACTAAATTTCTCTCGCAATTCATATCGATAAAAATCTCTTTGTATTTGATTTGTAAATTATCAAAAGTATTTTCCTCTTAAGTGTGTTACATTATTTAAAAAATCAAACGTTTTTACTAACGCAAGGCTGTAAAATAATCGCTATAAATTTTTTTCTATTCTGCGACAAAATATAATTGATATCACATCATATTACTACTTTATCTGGTATAAAATCCAGTTAGAAATTACTAAAAAAACTTACTATTAAAGCAAAATTTAATAAAATTTATATACTTGATTTTATATATGTATATACATCTACATTTAATATTATTAATGTCATTTTCACATATATTCTTCTAATACATGTCGAAAAATTATATCTCTATTTTACAGCGTGTGTGTGCCAGTATATTATCGTGCACATAATAACAAATAAATCAATCCACAAATGAGGGCTTGGAAAATTAAATATTTACTTCAATTTGTTACAGTCTATCCATTTTAAGGCAAAGGATTTATGGAACATAATTGTATGTAATATTGTTATGTTATTGTCAAATTAATATCTGTATGCAATTAAGTATATTGTATATATGTCTGATGAAATTGCCACAGATTCATTATCTTAATAAGAAAGTTAATTTATCACTCACCGAGCCGCTGCGCAACAGCAGAGTAATCAGCCACGTAGCTGCATTCTGTAACACGTAAACGTAAAATCCAAGTTTAAAAAATTCTGTTCACGTAAACGTCAAATCCAAATTTAAAAAACGCTTAAAATGACCAATATTTAAGAAGATAATTCTATGTATCAAATTTTCAATTCGTCTTTCAATTATATATTTCTCAAAATAATTATATATTTTCCAAAAAAGTCCTTAGAAAGATTTACTTTACAAAAGTCTTATAATCAGATTATTTCTTTTTCTATACTTAATGCTTTTAAATCACTACGAAATAAAATTAAAAGAATAAAAAGAGAAACGCTCGTTCCACGTAATAACAAAATAAAAGTCAAAGCCAAAAATAATGACAAGCAGATTTGGGACAAACTACGACAAGAATATATTTGTATAATTCAAATAAAATAGCGTACATTTCGATATCGCAGTGTCTTCATCAGCACATAAATAGATAGTTTAAGTTAAATAACAAAGTTTAAAAAAATTATTTTAAAAGGTTACAATTAGAGTAACATAAAATACAGACAATCAATGTGTCTTATGCATTTTCTACTCTATATTATTTTAATTCTAATCTTTTCAATTTATGATATTTTGCCTGTTATTAATTTAAACTATCTACGTATTTATATACTGATAAAGACATTGTCAAAACGTGCGTTCTTTTTAATTACAAATGTGCCACCTAAAGTTGCTTGTCATTATTTCTGGCTTTCGTTATTTTAAAATAAAACAATCCAAATAAACAAGAAAGAACTAATTAATTTTACGTAAGCAAAAAATAACATTCATCACAAGGTAGCTTTGCCGGCGCCCTATATCTTTGTTAGGCCTTTTTCTCCTGTCAGAATGTCCGAGTTGTTAGCTTTATAAGATTCCCTCGACGCAATATTCTCGTAATGGAATCGTTATTTTGTGAATCATTTGAATAAACGATTCGATTAAAAGAAAATAAGAACGCTGCACTCTAATATATTATATAATACATAAAAATCAATTCTATTCACTTTCGATTCTCAATTTATGGATTGTCAGCTCTCTAGAATTCCCCCGATACTCACGAAAACACGGATAAATAGGATTGCGCGATACTGTACCTATATACTGTACTCCGGAATTAATACGCGAGGTGACTGAACTGATTATCGCTCATTTATTAGTTAAATCGCCGGCGATATTATATTAGCTTCTCAATCATTAAGGTATTAAACCCTTCGGGATATTAAGCCCCTTCACCTCTTCATGGTCGTACTAGTCAAGTGGTTATCATCGATTTAAAAAATATATTATCACTACGTCCCCAAAAAAATAAAAACCAAGAGTCGCGTCGTGTGCAGGCCAATGTATTGACGTAAGTAGATAACAAAACAGCTTATGCTAAAGTTGAGATAAAAGTTTAATAGAATGTTAAATGAATACAAGTTACAAAATATCTAGAGTTCAATATTTAAAAAACTACTTGAAAAATGATAATTAAAGTTCCCCAAGGAAAAAATTAACTTCACGTTAGAAGAGAAATGTAAACGAATATAGAAGCAGTATACATATCTCGGAAGTTCTACATTCCTCCATCCTACTCCTATATTCCATTTTGAATGTGATGGCGTAGTGCTCTTACTCCCCCGCAGTTACATAAATAACTTCAGATTACCGCTAAGCTTTCGTCAAACTTTTGTTTAACTGTCACAAAACCCGCTCAAAATCATTAACTAAATTTATAACAATAAACATGCCTCGGGCATTGTAACAGATGCCAAAACCCTTCATGCTCTTTAGTATATTCACCAAAACGTCAAGTTAACTGGCTTTGCTACGCGGATTAGTTTCGCAACAGTAGAAGTTCTCACGCGACTTTGCCTCCAATTAGTATAGAAGATTTGACCATCAGTTTCGATAGAAATCTGTCGGCGCGAACAGTAAATGCGTTACGTTCAGGAATTGATCGTAGATATTCTCGGAAGTTCTCGCTACGTAAACTTCATTATGACTGATGCGGATATCACGTTCCTCTATTATACTGTGGATACTATGGCATTGTCATTCGCACCGGTATGGAAACAGTATTATCCGGTATTATTCGTAGGGAAATGAAATTGGCGCCAATTTCGTGACGTATAAATTGGTTGGATTTCTAAAACGCTACCTGAACATAACTCGGATAATATTGTCTTCCTACACAATACTACGGGCAAATTATACAATAGCCAATACATTGCGGATTGGTAATCGCTTCTATGTCGATAGCAGTGCTAGTTTCTTAGCACTAGAGAAATCGAGTTGCATAACAGTAAATTCTGTTACGTATTTCATCGTCTTAATGGAATTTTCCTCCTTATCGAAGAATGGGAGAATTTCGAATCGAATAGTAAAACTTTCCATGAAATGTCTACAATATATGTCGCCAATATTATCATTTAGTACATAATTATTTAGAATTATTATAATCATAAATATTTACTGATTTTCAAGAATAGCAATCTCTTTTATACGTATCGAAAATTTGTATCGCTTTATTTTGACCAAGATGCGGTTTAATCATTGCTTTCCGTATAGCTTATAATTCGAAGATTAGGCACGTTGAAAGATACATTTGTAAAAAGATTAGATCAACACACAACGACAGTACACGGTTTTGTCACAAATTTTTACGTGTTGCCTGGAAGAATTGAGGGTGTCAAAACATTTTTATCGCATATGCGCATAATCGAGAAGCCGATACGCTTGTTTCAGGAATGAAATACAGCTCCCGCTTAAATCCGCTACCGATTGTAATACTATTGGCTGATGCAATCCAACATGATCCTATATTCAGAACCGCAGAATTCAAATTAGAATGTTAATCGATTATATACGATACCCGAATGAAATGGCCTACGTAAATGTATTTTACAAATAGTATTCATTTGGACAAGAAAGAGAGAGAAAGAGAGAGAAAGAGAGAGAGAGAGAGAGAGAGAGAGAGAGAGAGAGAGAGAGAGAGAGAGAGAGAGAGAGAGTCTTTACGAAGATTACGTGAGAAATAATTAAAAATTAAGAACTTGGTGTTTGCATTACACACTAATTTGTTTCTTTGTTTATAACATATTTCTATCTTTATGTATACAGATTATATTAATCTCATCTTGTGCGCTGAAAAATCAAAATGCGTTTTGTAGTTTATATGTAATTTTTGTTTCCATGTGAAACTTTAATAATACAGAACAATGAAAGTAATATGAAAATGTTATAATCACATTTTCAATTATAATCGTCGTTCATAATGATATAAATCATATTTAAATAAAAAGAATTTTTCTGTTTCACAAAGAAGTTTAACAAGCAATTACGAACATTTCGATATTTCAATACTGACATGAATCGTTCAGTTTTATGTAACGAAGATTTCTCTATGTGTACATATTGACAATTTAAAAAACGCATCTCTCTACTTTTAAATTTTTTGGTTGTACATTTACGTGCTTTCACACGAAGATACAATACATAAGTGCTATGTGCTTTAAACGCTTTCAACGATGAGAGATGGAAAGGGTTGCAACGTCAAGCGAATTTTACATAGCCAAGTCGAAAAACAACTGAGGCGAACAGATCGTCTTGTATGCGATAAGATTGACACAGAAAAATGGGGCGAATCATATATTACGAGGAAGTGGGACGAACATATTTACATAGATTTGATGTGACTTTAAAAGTTTTTTATTTCTCAGAATTAATTTATAAGAGAGAAAAAAAATACTGGAAGATTAAATTTTTCTCGAACTAGTTAATAATTAACAATTCTTTTCGAATTTTGCCCGTAAATTATTAACAAATAAGAAAAACAATGCATTATATACTTTAATTTACAGATTTTTTTAAATATTATCTTATTAATATTAGTAACCTCTCTTTCTGATTAAACGTATTAATATAAAACTATATAACTAAAACTGTTGCAGGGATTATTACAAAATCAATTGCCGAATGCGATGTTACCGTACATGCCATTATCGAGGATTATTCACATTATCTGTGTATAATTAGCATTATGCATTTTCGAGTTGAAGCCTTATTATTAACTAGATATCAAATGTGCATATATGCTGAGATATTCATTCCTATTTTGGTAAGAGTTTTCAGCGAATAGCTATGTAGCCGGCTTCATCGTGAAAATCAATAGATGTAATTAAATCCTGCAGCAGTATTGAAAGACTTGCTAAAATACGATTTTGCTGATCAAAAAATTAAATATCTCGTTTAAAACGCATTTCTTTTACTATAAACACGGAAACTACTTTTAAAACTAAAAAGTGCTATAGAGAGAAGAAAAAAGAAATTAAAATTTCTGTCAATAACAATTGATTACAAAATAATTCAAATATATGTGTATGTTGTGTGACATTTAATATTATTATGTTGCAAAAACAAACGCTGTCAGTAAAAAGTAAAACCATCAAAAAGTTGCTACTCCACTGCTGACAAAATAACCAGTAGCTTTATATTTATAGCGAATAGCGAAGTAAACTTATAAATTATTTCAGGCATAACTCGAGAATTCAAGATGAGATAAAAGGATCCTACGAAAGTACGGCATGACACTTTTCTGATGAACTGAGAGAAAAGCCGGCACTCGTAACAGTCTTTGAAGTATTCGTGCCCTGATGCTCACCGTGTAACAAACGGTGCAAAGGGCGTAATGTTACGTTTTATAAGGGTATAAAAGAGTCGTGACGTCGTAGCAGAAACGGAGAAATAGAAAACGAAATTTAACGGGTCATGCATATACGTATGTCAAAGTATTCGAACGTATCTTTGTTAGCTTTAATCGCGCTGCACGTTGAACTAAGTATTCGCGATAAAAGAATTTCACAAGAATTAAGAGCTTGGCAGATGTTTATTGACTTACCATTATGTCCCATAATAATAAAATATTTAATAAAACGTAAGTCATCACTTTAAACATTTCCAGTAGTTTTATTCTAGTACCGACATTTATTGTCTCTTGGTATTACCTGTTAAGGTGCATTTCATAAAATTTGACAAGTTTAGTGATTTTAATTTCTTAAAATCCTGAAATTGTTATTTCTTACGAATTATACTCATAAAACAAAATTATCTAATCAAAATAAAATCTTATGTTTTATTTCATGATGAAAAAATATTTTTCTTACTTTAAAATCACATTCTAAATATTTTACGTGGATATTTCTACAAATGCTTACTATTTCATGACAGTCGTAATTTACTACCTAATTCTAGTTGTTAATTTTAGTTTTATTGTTCGAAGAAATTAGATAAATAAAGGTGAGTTCTTTTTTTTACATGAGAAAAGTTGAATCCTTCTTTATGTCAAGTAACAAAATAATATGATTTACTAGATATTAGGGGAATTCTGTAGTTTTAAGCCAGAAGTCACGATCGTAATCTTTATCAGAGAAATACGTTTCGCTTTATACACGGTAGCCACATCGCTACGTTGGTGCCTCTCTATACAGTACAGTGTAATAATCGCATTAAACTGTCTGCCTTAGTTTATGAGCTTTGCGCGTTACGGCGTTTAGATGGTCACGTGTTTATAATAACGTAAAATTCTATACACCCCAGTGTAATATCTCACGATAATAAATAATTAATAAGAAACCTGAAAAGAACGCTTAAATACTTGCACATAAAAACATCACGACATAGCTACGAAATAATCCCTTTGTCCTGAAAATTCTCGGTCTCTGAAATACTTCATTATCTAGATAAATCGTGTTCTTAGTGAACGTTTTCACTGATACTTCAGCAAAAGCTCATTTGCTATTCAAAATTTTGCCCCTAATATTATAATTTTTCTCTACCATCGTGTAATATGACATAATTAATCAAACGAAGTTAGTTACAGTGAACTATTCAAAAACATACATATACCTATGTATGTAATCAAAATTAATATGTCGCGTGCAATATACCTTGAACACATAAATGCCGCGAAATGCGTGTATTATTAATAACCAATATACCATATCTTTAAATTATTTTGACTCCTCGTGAATTACGTCGTGTAGTCAATCCAAAGACAAGAGGCAAATTACGTTTAAATCATTAAAAGATTCAAAGCGCGATACGAAATACTAATCAAAATGATATGTAGAAGCATTGTTAAAAGTCATATCAGTAACTTTCATAATATAATATTCTATAATTTCCATCGTCTGTTATTTCAATTGGTATTTAAATAAATCGCACGAAATATCTACTTCGACAAAGTTGTTGCCTCAATGTATTGTTGCTAACGGATCATTAAGCCTGGAAACTAATTGCTCGCGCGATCTTACACCTAATTGTCAGTTGTTCGTAGGAAATGATCGCGATCGTATTTCCAAAGATAATTATGCGTTTTCCAAGGTATTAACACAGTAACTGATGAAACGGCTCGCGCGTCACTGCTTGCCAGCTCGAATTCTCACCGAGTGAATGACAACAAAGGAACCGCATATACACAGTAACATGTTGTGCGCCACGAAAAAAAAAACAAGCGCCAAGCTTGGGCTTTGTGCCAACTAGTTCACCGTCACAAAATATTTAATATATGCACTGCGCAGTGTAAATTTTATATTTTGTAATTCAAACTAATGTCGAAAACTACTATCGCATATTGCACCTAATACTCCATTCTACTTATGTAATCTAAAGATTTTACTTTATATTGATCAAAAACTTGCCTATTAGTTTATTATTAATTCATCAAGTAATGCATTAATTTGCCAAATTGCCTCCTTTTAAATTATTTATGTTTTCAGAAGAATAAAATGCTTTAATAATTCAATGAATTTTATTATAATTTGAAAAAAATAACATTAAATGACCGCCAGAAATATCTATAACAATTTATTTTCTTGATTTAATAAAATTATATATTATACCTTGCAGAACGTAGAAAATAAATAATAATGACAAAGGAATAACACACAATTTCCATTTCCCGATCATACAAAAATAAATAATTATTCAGTATTTTGTAATCTCAATAATGGCATATTAAAATCTTTTCTAATTAATGTCGAAAATATTGTACGGAATTTATACAACGTTTTGCAGTATCATTTATAAGTGTTAAATAGTTTGCAAAATGACAACATGGATAGTCTTCCGTCCAGCACTAAAGTTCACTTTAGTTTCTGGTATGTGTTGGAAGTCATTAAAATACGCGTATATAGCTGGTAACCCGCTCGCCGCAAGTTGCCACCTGTTCGAGAACTAATTAAACGAGCTACGCCCTCATAAAAGCAAATAACTGAAATGCATTCCTATATACTAATCTCTTCTGAAAACGATAGTAAACGAATAGTAAAATTTGATGTTATGTCTTTGGATATTTTGTCGCTTAACTGTTAACATAGTTTCCAATGTTAATGATAAATAAATATTTACTTTGTTAAGTGCCTTTAGAAAAACTATTTCCCAATAAAATATGGCAAAAATAATCAAATTTTAATAGTCGATGTATTTATTATATAAAAATCAACGTTTTTCAGTGAAAAAAAATAATCAATTGTCACAATTATGCGTTTTATGTGTGCGATTTTGACTCTATGTTAATATTTTGCAGAATTAAGCGATTTTTTAGATCTCGAAAACATTGTTTAGCTGAATATTTATCGATGTGGAAAATAAGGTATCTTGCGCGGGAAGTTGATTTGGCTGTTATTTCGAGACATTTATTTCATTCCATTCAGAGTTTTAGTTTCATTGAAATTTTTCCTCTTTTCCTATTTTTTATTCTAACGTGCCAAAGGCTCGTTAAATCGGACTTCTCTCGTTTCGTTTCACTTCTCTCAGCCTTTCTCACGAATGTCAGTATCAATTTGCAGGAAATGAGCGCAGCGGGAGTTTCAAGTTAAACGAAGAAACGGGAGTAATACAGAGATAGTGCGATCAGTATTATATTTATATATATATAGAGAACAATTCTATAAATTTTCCCCTAATATTATTTTTTATTATTTGGCTAGGAGCATGTATGTGTACTTTACATTTAGATTTAGATCTTTGTCAAAGTGCAAATCTGTTTACTTACAAAGTGTTTTTCATTTACAATTGAACTGTTTATTTGTTCTAATAGTTCGTACGGTTCTATAGAGAATTTAATTTACATAACTGTAGAATTTTATCCGGAATCTAAAACTACCCCTGGGTATAGTATAATAGTAATACGAGGATCTTTTTCAACACCATTGGAGGGCGTGAAATTACTCGCTCGAGCGTTCGTGTACTTAATATGCTGGGAACTCGTGCGCGGTATTTCTGCCGCGAAAAGTTCGCCGGAGCAGCCGTTGCAGCCACGGGAGAAAAAGGAAAAATTGCTTTCAATTCTACTCTCATTTAAATCGCAAGTCAAATGCAAATCAGCCGCGGAAGCTCGTGCACGCATGGTTAAATGCAATCGTATTATCGCGTCCAGAAGTGCGTCGAACATTCCTTTTTAATTTGCGAATTCATATACGAGTGAAGCATGCGCTGTAGTCTCTAATATAACAATTTATTAAAAGTAAAAATCATCGTGCCTATTAATAAGAATTTTAATTGCAGATAGCAAGGTTGAGCAAAACATTTTTTATATTTCGTATTCGAAATTTTTTTTAAATGCTCATGAAATTTTAATTCTGCGATAATTTGAGTTCAACCCGATTGGCCAATTCTACGTGTAATGTGTTATTTATATAATTAATAATGAAGAATGGCTACTAGTGATCAAGCCCACGCACGTAAAAACTGTTCGCTGCAATTTCCTCTGCGTCTCATTATATTTATTGAATATTAATCCACTTAAAATGCAATTAATTATTAAGTACTTAGGCAATATAAATTTTAATACAAATAATCGTAGAAAATTAATAACGATATGCGTTAAAAACAATTAATTTCAATTTAAAAGACAAATCTAAACTTAACACAAAAAAACACAATTTATTAAAAATTTCAACGTTTTAAAGGTCATACGGTGATGTTTCAATTATTTTAGAAATATTAAAAATTGAATGTAAAAATGTTCTATTTAAAATGTAACTAAATTTAATATAAGAACGACAGATTAAAGTTAACTTTAGTAATGAATAAAAGCACAGTCTATTCTTAGTCTTCCCAAGAAATCCGTGGAACTATTTCGCATTTTATCATTGACGAAGAAAAAAGACGGACGTACTAACGAGCAACGTCGGCTGATTGGCACCCTTTGATGCTGGCGGATTGATAACTTGTGATCAAACCTTGCGTTCCAAGTATTTTGTCATAAACATGGAATCGCTTGCTTCTAAATCAACGTTACTTCATTGAAAACTTATCATAAAATGATGTAACGTTATATAAAGATATAACAAACATTTATTACACGATAAATGTGATTTTAATTAATATGGTATTTTTATAGCAACTCTCTGCTATTTGTTACACAAGCACGTATCAAAGAAAACAGAGATGCGGTAGCTTAAGAAAAAAGAATATTGTGTGCAGCAGCCGAAATAAGTGTGCTCTTTTCGTTTCGCAGTACGTTATTATTTCTATCTTTGATCGTTTAGTTATACTGTAAAAAGTCATTTTACTATTACATATATTATACATATATTATATCACCATGTGATCAATACTGTTAAATTCAATCAAGGCCGGGAGCAATTTTAAGTCTTCAACTTAATAATTAGCCAGCTCAACATCTTGTCGAAGCGCAAAGTCAAACGCTTAGTTTGCTTCCAGTATATGGTAGTTAAAGCATAACAAATATGTATGTTGCATGCGCTGCTGTATATTGTACGTACACAATTTTCTCCTTTTATCTTTCCCTTGCAGCGTTTTACAATTTTTTATGCGACACTGTGAGAGTGGACAATTTCTTATCCGCAGAACTGTCACTCCAGTATCGTTTTTTATAGCGAGAATAAGTCCTTTCTTATCTCCTCGTGTAACTCAACGGTATCGAAACATCTTATCTGTCGCACATTTTCCCTCACAAAATCAAAGCAACGGCACGATTGTCGCCTTCAACACGTGATACGTTGTTGATAAATTCTTTATTGCCGTTCACTATCATATATTTATAATATTTGAGACTTTGTTATTAATATATTAAGTAAAATAACTCGTAAGATCGTAGGTGTGATAATATACATTTATATAATTAGTTTCAAAATATTATAATATTTTTTCTACAATTTTATTACTCAGTTAAAAATTTTTATTTGTAATTTGAGTATACCTATATTTATACATCTTTTTCTTACCTTTGGCCTAATGTGATCTATTATCGTGAATGTTATATTTATTACAATGCTCAATTAATGCGATTATTTCGAATTTTCGACGATCCTAGAGATATCAAGCTCAAGTGGATACTACAAAACCTGTATACATTTATTTGTTACATGGCTTTATACATGCACGAATAACATGCTTGTTTTCTCTTGCTAACGCGAAAACGTGCAAGGTAAACTTTACTGGGGAAACTATGAAGCTATCCATCGTTTCAATCAAGCGATATAAATTTCAATCGGCGAGTTTCTAGATTGTTAATTAACATAGTAAGATGAATCTTAATAAGAAATAAAAATCCGCAAAAGAATAAAACTTTGCAATAAATAGAGAAGACTTTTTACTGACTCTTTACAAAATGTCATATGTATATGCAGGATAAAACATATGTCCTTCCATTTACCATAATTTGGAAAAAAAGAACAAATTAACAATCGTGTTAAAGTAAGTCGTTTGATTCAATTAGAAGCCATATTAAAATAAAATTTAATATCGTTATCGCAAACAAGATATTGAAACATTAAATATAATCTTGGATTTTCAGAAACGATATCCATGTTTTCCTTTAATCTTAAGAACCGACAAGTTAATAAAGAGAAGTTATACGATCTTTTGAACTGAACTTTCAAGAAGATCATTTCTTATACGCATTTAAATAATCGATAGCAAGCAAGTTCGTCAACTTTCTTGCCACTTGGCATCAGTTAAAAGTTGAAGAGATTCAAAGAAATTGTAATACTAATAAAGTCACTTTCCGTGGAATAAAGAGTCGTCAAAAATGTCAAAGAATTTGTATACAAAATTAGAAAAAAGTGTTAAACCAGCAAGGGATACACAGAACAAGATATAGACATGTATTGTTATAAACTAAGATAACTGATCCAAATATTAAACATTTGAATAAATTTGTCAATTTGAAAATGTTTGACAGCTGAATTAAAATATACATACAATGTATACATGTGTATACGCAATATACATAAAATTTACATTGATATTTGTAAATATTTAGCAATTATCTATTTTCCTCTACGATATGATGTAAATATCAATGCTCAGTTCAAAAATTTACATTTCGCAAATATACTCTATTCATTGCAGACGCAGACCAATTTCTCAAAATAATTAATTATTAGTTAATGCTTTATGGTTTCGTGCAACACAAATAGAAACTAAATTTTATTTATGCAATTTCTTGAATTGTTACCAAGTGAGCGCAACGTTATTTGCCTTGTAGAATTTAAATTAAAAGAATTTTACGATACTTTGTATAGGTGGTTGTTAATTCAGAAAAGCGGCACCGAATATAGCTGTTTATAAATAAATATAAAACATCGGTAACTCTTTCCAATATGTTATAAATCATTTACAAGAGCAAAGTTAAATATCACGAAAAGTTTTATGCGTCCCGCAGTTACAGTTAGCTTGTCCGCAATTACCATTTCTGTTTGAAACGTACATTTGCGGTGATTGGTCTGAGGAGAGAAACAGCTGGGGAGAAACTAAGCGAAAAAGAGAGAAATCCATCAGAGATCCATGCGCAAGTGATTTCATTAAACATTAATCCTACGGCAAAAATAATGATAGGCTACTATACCATTTTTTTATTTTTCTTAACCTGATGAATAAGTTTCATCTCGTAAATAAATTCACGTAATAAATTCTCTCTTTCTTCTCTCTCCCTCTCCTATCCTTCCATCCTTATATTTGCACCAGGATTAATCGGCTCGTGTATTTTTCCCCATGCGAATTTTAAAACGGAGTTCACCGCGAGATGAAAATATTTCTTTCGTAAAATCTATCTATACGAATAATGGAAATGAAAACCTTCGGATAATGAAGAGTATGTATGAATAACTGCTTTGACTAAACAGAAACTGTAATTCTTGATAATTATCGTTCAAGCGTTTTTACCGGTCATATGTACATTATACCTTGCGTTTTACCTCAAATTACGTACTCCATAATCAAATCTTCCTTCTTTAAAAGAATCTCTTGTCAGAATTAAAACCGTGTTCATATTGATTTAACATTCTGCAATGCGCCGTACTTATTATTAGTTTGTGAGAGAAAAGAATGTTTTACATTGCTTTCCTCTGCATTATCTTTTTCAAATATGTAACATCTGAGTCGTAGACGTGTATAGATTGAAATTGCGAAGTCGTGACAATGATTAATGTGATCTGGATTTTTATATCGTTGTCGTAATGTAGCAATAATTAAAACGTTGGCAATAAAATATAATTGTTCCATTAGATGACTCGAGATTGCTCGTCACTTTTTCCGTCTTTTAATGATACGGACGTGTTAGTAACGTTATGGTAGTAAACGGGATTAGTAAACGTTACTGCGACGATCATCAATATAATATATTGCACGCGCGTAAATCTTAATGGTTTTTTTTTATTCTACATTCTAAAGTTTTGTTTTAAATCCGATGTAAAATTTCGAAAAACGTCAAGAATAAACTAACAATAAAAGTGGATATAAAATACAATATGTATAACAAATAGAACATCGGCCACAACAAGATTTGTATAATTTTTCATAATAATATAAAATAAAAAAATTGCCAATTGTTTTCCAGTCGTAGAGCAAATGAACCTTTACACTCGTGGCATCATCTCATATAATGTTTTAACATGTTTTAACAACTCACATCATCTTTTAGCTTTTAGCAAGACTGTGCTATTTATTATTCTCTAGCGCATTAAACACTTAAATTCTCATAGCTTTCGAAAAATAGCCAGAAAGTCTACGTATTTCAAAATATTTTTCAAAGCATTAAACAGAAATTCATTGCTTTCCAAGACAATACTTTAACCCGTAAATTATTATGGGATATTTATTATTACAAAATTTTTAACAACTGTTGTTTATAAAAGTTGCTAAATGGATTGTGTTTCTCTCTTAAGTAATTATTCGTGATTGACAAGAAGTAACAAAAGAAGAGAAAAGCTTCTTTTATTATCCTAGTTATTATTTCAATTATATAGGTACTTCTTCACAAAACTTAATCTTTTTAAATCTGTTCTTTTTCTACGAAAAAATACTTCCATTTTCAAAGGTGCAAAATAATTTGATCTTATTCATAGTAAAAAGAAAAATATCAACGAATGATACTAAGAGTATATGTATATTAAATATAACATCAGACAGCTCATCCGTTTTTTAATTACATTTACGTAAAAAATAATTAAATTATAATTCCATGATACGATAATATTAATCTAAGAGGAAAAGAGGAACTAATTTACTAAAAGAGGAACAAATTTTACAATTTAATAAAATGGATTATGAAGAGGATTTTTGAAATACAAAAATCCTTTCCGTCTTTACCTATTAAATTTTTTTATTTGAGAATCTTTTTAGTAAAGAATTATTTATTTTATTTCAGTCTTTTAAGATTTTTATCCTTGTAGTTTAAAAGCATTGTTCTCAATTTAAATTCTATACACGAGAGTCTATAGATTTTACTTCGTGCCCTCACAGAAAGTGTCTTGTAAGCCTAATTGTAAGCTAGAAGATTGCTAAGTGAAATTTGCCCGTTAAACAGTGTGAACTGAGTCTTGTTGTACTCAATTCTCACTGTTTAACTCATAGCCTGCGATACCCGCTTTTCCCATATTCGGTTTCCTCTCTACGCAACACTGGTAATTGGAAAACTTTTGCTGGATAAAGGACAGCTTTCCAAGGGAATTTTTTTCCACCGATATCAATCGCAAAACTTTATTGGGTTCGGGAGCAGAGCAAAAAATGAATTCGTTTCGGCATTGTTTGAGCGCGAGCAAGCTTGAGTATCGCATTGCGTTATTTCCCTTTTTCTCGTATGTGTGAATGTGTATTTTGAATCTCCATACTCTCCGTACTTTGGTGCTTGAATTTTGTTGACATTTACGTTCACCATTTTTAGTGAGTCTGTCGAGTACATTGCGCACGTGAAACAACTGATAATAGCAGATAATATCGAAAACGTATTGAATGCTTCATAAGTTTTCTCGAAATATCCATTAAAAATAAATTTGAAAAACAATTATAAGCTTACATCTGTATTATATCTTTAAATTTAAATGTTTATATAATTAAAGTACAAGTGTATAAGTTGTGTAAGTTACAAATATTATGTACTTTAAAGCAAAAACAATACTTTCTTTTACTGACAAAATCTGTTAAGAAATTTATTGACGAAATTTCAAATAAACACATAGTCTTGAAAGAAAATGCACTCTGATAATGAACTAAAACTTACAATATGTTATAAGAGATTATTCCATTAATCGTTTTTAATCCTTAATAAAATATACTTTATTAGAGACATCTTCATTACAGCACATAATATTAGAGGGGTATCGAATTTTGTTGCAATTAATTTATATTGTAAATGTAAATCATTAGTGCAAATTTGTTGAATACAATATTAAGTTGAATAAAATTTTAACGTCTGTATTAACTTTCTCTCCAAATACAATTGTTTAGCACGCATACCTTGGTTCGTTAGCCTTTTATAATATCATTGTTTCATACAATATTTTATTTAACAATAAGACATTTTACGAATAAATAATAAAAGGGGATAAAAAGTAATTTCATTAAACTCAGTGCTAAACTGATGTGTAAATATGACTAACACCATGACTTTAAAAAAAATAACGGAAAGAATTTTTTACCGCATAACATGGTTGTTCGCTGGAGGAAAGGTATATATGTATAAAATTCAAACTAGTACAGGTATTATTCCCACGGCGTCTGTTTTGTTAATAAATAAAGAGATGAATTAATTACATAAACAATGTGCAGCGGTCTGCAAGCAATATTAGGCAAGTTTCAGCCTAAATTTCACGCCAACAGTCTACTATTAATTTATGAGGCTGTTCACTGCAGTGTTTATCAACGAAATTCGCAGCATGCAGAAAAGTTATTTTCCCAATGGAAATTCATGCTTTTCGCAATGTCATAAAAGTGGTAATTAATATTTCTTTCAGTATGTTCATTATCATCGAAGACAGTCGGTTTTATTTTTGTGATTTTTTAGAAGCAAATTTAAGATTGACTTTCGACGCGCAACAAGCTACGAGAAAAATTATGTTTCTGACAAGATACGTGGAAAATTTCCGCGATCGAGTCGTCTCGTTGGATGGTGCATAAAAATGAAATTCAATAAACGCACGTGTATCGCAGAACGAATTGTATTTTCACAGGAAGCGTTCGCACGTCGCCGAAGGTCCTCTTTCGTGTTTTTACTCTCTCCATGGCATTTCATATACTGCACGACATGTTGGAATTTCAGCTTTTGATGAAACATTACTAAACGATCAATAATAATTTTACAAGAACTTAAATGTACGAGTATATTTTTATGTTGCGTCAATAAATTCAAATATCTAATTTTGAATAAGTATTAATAAATGTATGCTATTACATTTTCTCTCTCCAAATTGTGAAAATTTCATTCGTATATTCAGTTTCACACTTTTATGCCCATCAAAAGTTTAATATCTATCAGTAGAATAATAATGCTTTCTTCAAATAAAGTTATAAAAAGGGAATATATAGACATGCATAACTATATGAACGTGCACGGAGAGATTGAACCACGATGGAAAATTCAGCCAACACAGCGTCGCGACGAAAGCATAGAATAATTTATACTCATTTACTAATTGAATGATACGTCATCACTAGAGATCGATAAGTTTCAACGGTCGAGTAGTAAGTAAATTATTCATTGTTCCGAAATGGAATATCAAGACAAACTCACGATGCGCCGAGATATCTTCTAGTGAGTACTTCTAGTGAATTAGGCATAAATGAACAACTAATGTACGATAATACGCATAATTTCATCTATTATAACCGCGTTTTACTTTGCGTTAATATCTACCTTAATGAATACCTATGCTCCAATTCTTGGCCAGAACGTGAAACTAAAATTCTTACTTATAAGAGCTATAAGTAAAATATAATAAAATTGTTAACAGCAATAAGTAACTAATAATCAAATGATTTATTTAATGAGTTTTTTAAATAATTATTTTATTGAATTGCATTCAGAATATATTAATAAATTAGTAGAAAGATAAAGATATTTCTTATATTTCTTTTCTGTTAAACAGCGGTTACGAGATATTGCAAATAAATGCTAAAAGCAATGTCCCCTACGAGGTTAATTTTTAGCGAGGCGAAAAAATAGTTACTTGCTGAAAAATTTGAAGACAGATCTTACTCGTTAATCATAATTACGAACTCTGTATCCTTCTTTGCACCAGTCAACTTGGCCGAAACATTTTATTAATACTCGTGTGCACCGTACCGCAACGCCTATCATAAATATACGCCGTGGAGTTACTAAAAGTTTGATAAAAAAAGAAAGAACAAAATAAAAAATTTTCATAAGAGGCAAGCTAACATCCACGTATGTATAATACTTTTATAGTAACACAACTTTATTATTGACTTTTATTGCTCAAATAAGATTCCGTTGATTTTGTCTTTTGGTTTCTTGATGAAAAGGCAGAATTTCTTTTCTTACAAAAATTACCCTATCAACCTTCATCACTTTTTAACGAACTGCTTTTATGTACATAAAATACTTTTACTCTTTCGTCCCGCTGCTTATTCGTGGCATTAGTACAACCCTTGCTTGCTACAAAAACGTGGTTTTTTTTAGCAATGCAGTAATCAGTAAAATACAACAATACTTTTCACGACAGACCCATGAAAATGTTAAGTATATACGATTAGAATATACATATTGTATGTATTTATAATTGATGGAAGGATAAGACGAAAAAAGTACGATCGCACGAAACTACAATTTGCATAAACGCGCCAGTCTACAGATATTATTCTAGTACTCGGCACAATCGCACCTCAAGGAATAATGACACGGTATAAAGAGCGACTTGTGTCGCACAACTTGCCGACTTTTGCCTCTCCGCATTGCTGGCGCGATGACTTTGTGTAAACGAATACGCCATATACCGCATATTTATTTATTGCCACTACGAAATTTAATACGTGCTTCAAAATATACATATCTGCATTATACATTCTTAAATTCCGAATGGAATTTAGTGAATGAATTATTTTCACTCATTTTACTCTTCGTTTTGTAGGCTCATTAATATCGTCTAAAGACCTGCGTCCACAAAGCTAGAACTTGGTCCAAGTTCTAGTTTCAGGAAATGTATAGTCAATCAACTTGCAGCTTTTATGGAATAGCTGCAAGTTAATTGGCTACACATTTCTCGGAGCTAGAACTTGGACCAAGTTCTAGCATTGTGGACACAGGCCTTTAGACGCTAATTAATTTCGTTTGACTAGGAAATCTTAATAAAGGTACTGTTACATAAATCTTAGTTTAGACGAATATACCTTGCATACACTAACTTATTTGTCAGTTGCGAATGACCACAATGCATAGTACTTGTACGTAAGAAAATAAAATACAAACTTAGCTGATTTCTAGTATTATTTGAACTAAAAATTGGTATATTTGTTATATTGTAATATGTTTTGCATTACATTACAAGTAAACATTATTATTTTATTTTGTTATGTTACAGCTCTTCCTTTTAATTAAAAATAATTTTAAAAACATTAAATTAATTTAAATTAATTTAATTAAATCATTAAACTTCCACGCGATATTTTATAAATTATTTGTTAATTTTAATTTTTGTTTGTTGTGATTTATTATTTTTAATAATTAAAGATATATAATATTATTTTATTTAATTATGTATTAAATATATGTTGTTTACAAATATAATGCTATCTTATACAGATTTTTATGGTAAAATGCATCATATACCTATATTAAACCACACACCTAAAATAAATAGGTGTTTCTATATCTCGCAGTCTCCTGCTTTCTATACGAATCCATTTCCATGTTTTGCCTCAATAGAACGCGTTTATGGTTCCTAGCTTCAGTAGACTAAATGTATATGCGCGGAAAACGCACGTAGGCATTCGTTTTCTCGTATTTACTCTCAGCGTTCTCCTGTTTACGATCCGAGGGAAGTTTTTGCGGCAAAAAAGCCGATTGCTCCCACGAGAAAATACTGTCAGGATTTTACGATGGGTCCGTCTCGCATTTTGCCGATAATTCCGTGAAATATTGACCGCGACTATAACGTTCCGTTAAATGTTTACCGAATATTCGATTAATGATACCTAGAATCTTGCGTATACACGAACGGACGGAATATCCATAAATGCGATCGATAAATCCTGCAAATAGAGAACGCATTTATCACCGGCTCAGAGAGACGCTTCAATTATTTATCTAAACCTACTCGAAACTTTATTGTCCACTAGGGATCAATGAGAATTTATTCCATGACCTTTCAGCCATAGAACGAATCTAAAATAGAACTTTTGAAGACTCGAAATGAAAGTACAAATTTATATATATTCTCAATTATTGGTATTTTAACTCTCATTATTTTGATATAATTAAATATTTGAGTTGTAATTAAAAATATATTTAAATTTAACAAAAGGCATTTTATCGACAATTCTTTTTCTTATTGTAGAGTGTATACAATATTTTTTCAAATAATTATAATAACTTCGTATTTTTATGTATGACACTCTATACGTTCTTATAACGATATCCCTTTTACTACAATATTTAATATTCTATGTCGTTTCAAATTTTTACTTTATAAAAATAGAATTTTGATAACACACTAAAAATAATGCAATACATTATACGTTTTATTCACGTGTAAAAAGCTATTACTTCAGAAGAGGGCAGTGTCCTAAAATCATATTATTTCTTGTAAAAAAAATATAGATAAGTACTATACATATAATAGACTGCAACTCGATAAATGTTTACGTAAAAATTCGGTGCTTTTTACCTTTACCGACATCACACGTTTCGCGGGTTGAAATAAAACGTCAAGCGGCTTTATAAAATGCGCGGTTGCCAAAGACATTTACTGCATTTGACTGCATGGCAGCAGCCTAGATGCATACTCACACAGATAACTATAACTTCACACTACACCAATTGCACACTATGTGCAAATATAAATGTAGGAATTGTCTACGTGCAATTTATTATATTTCATATTTCGTTGTTAGTTTAAAAAAAACTTAATACATGAGTTTTTCCATAAACGAGAAGTGATCCAAAAAAATATACTCTTCTATCGGTTATAAAATCTTCAAAGAAATTTGAAGTTATTTTGTTCTAATGGAAATTTGATGGAATATCGTTTCTTATAACTATATAGCTTTTAATATTACATTTAGTAACTAGATTTTAAATTGAAATTTTATTTTAGTTTAATTTTTTTAATTTATGTTAATTTATATATTAAATATTTTGTAATAACAGATCTAAATAAATAAAAGGCAAAATCACTTTCAATAATAATTAATATACTCAACACACACGTATGTAAAATATCTTTGTAATTTTTAAAAATATATTTTGAAGATATATGTATGTTTAGCAGAAGAGTATCTCTCTTATTAAAAGTTCTAAATTTTTTAAATTTCGATAATTTGTACATTTTGGCGTACGGTATTTGTACATTTTGGTAAAACACCAAATTAATTTTTCCATTATGAAGGAATGCAAATTAATTTATCCGTTCATAGCCGCTCTACCGACAATTTCAACAATGCAACCCCGATGCAAAAATTTGTTTTTAAATTACCTGCGATTTCAAATTGATATCGAATGAAAGGAGTAATCAACTGTTCGTAATTTAAGTAGGTCGCATTATAATATATGCTTCGTGTTGGCTTTTCTTCTTCTTGAATTACGCGGCTTAACGAAATCTCTAAGAAGCTCTAAGTGATATATGGATTATTTACGAAGCACTTAAGAGTGTTAAATTGAGATAAAAGCATGCAAGAGATGCCGAGAAAGGATATGGATAAAATTAGGTCAGAAAATTGTTACATAAAGCAAATCTTCATCGTCGAGCAAAATTAGAATATTCGCTGCTACACAATGTGCCTTACTAAATTGATGATAACGTGGCGGAACCCGAAAAGAGCTCCGCGTGTGTTGTAACTTAGACATTAATGGCGGTCGCGATCAATTTATCATTTTAAAGTTTTCTACCTCGTTGCACTTGCGCGACAGTCTTTTAATAGTTTTATAAGCAGCGCCGTAAATCTTAATAGATGAAGAAATTTCTTAACTCGAAGTTTATTTTCCCGTGTCTCGCCATACCGCAATTTGGAATTTACCGTGCCTTTTGCAGAACGGACAAGACGATACGCATGAAAGGCAACATTCGAAAATTTAATGCATGAAAATGGATAATAGGAAACCGATCCTTGCAAGGAAGTCTACAGATAATGATAAATTAGGCGTTACGTTACGCAATGATACGCGATTAAGCGAACGCTAACATGCGTGCCAATTCATTTCGCTCCGATCGGTACCTATCGATCTCAAGTTGCTCATTACCGTCTCGTGAGTATCGACGCAATAACACGAGTGCACATAGGAAACCGTAATTGACGTTCGACATTAACTTACACAGAGAAAAGGGGGACGCGCGCATCCTGATTAAATGGACCCGCATAAACAAACTCTGTAAATGTTGCATTTATAGCGACCGCTCTAACGGAAGTAAACAAACTGCGGCAAACACAAGAGGTAAATTTATATTTCGTGCTATGTCTGGGAACTATCTCAATTTTCATGATACATTCGTAATTAAATTACTTTCAATCGGCTGGAAAATGTAACATGGATCAAGATGATATTTTACGGGCGGAAATCTTAAGTCCAAATCTCAGTTACAGAATACACGTTTCACGAAACATTTAACGTTAATAATCATAGAATTTAGCGACCGCGCTTCGAGGTTGTAAAATAAATACTGCACTATATTCTCTGTTAAAGACCGTTCCCAGGATATATTGTATGGATATATATATATATATATGTATATCCTCTTGTGAGGAGCGTGTTAGGATATAAACTACGCTTTCGTGACCGCGAGAGCTCAAATACTCGCAATAATTGTTTCCGTACCGCGGCGACTCCCGGGAGTTTGCGCGACGTTGAAACGACTGCACTGTCCATCATAATAACAGACATGATCCTCGTATAGTAAATCTTTATTAAACGAAACACTCCGATGTGAGAAACATACGTTACTTCTTCTAATTGTATAAAAAATTACGATAATGTATTTAATTTCTATACCGTCAACTGAAATGTGTAAGAGGCCTCTCTCATGTTTTTCACACAACTTCGGCGTTTTTACTATTTCAGTAGTCTAAAATAAACATCTGTTTTTAAAAAGACCGGAATATGGATTTTCTTTTGCATTTTAATGTATCGGTAACATTTATTACCGTGATTGCAAATATTCGTGGCATTAAACATTCTCAAAAGTACTGCACACGAAGCTAATATTGAATACGTTATTATAAATATGTATTATTCTTATTGTTGACACAATATGTTTAATAATGTGCAATTAATAAAATAAAAGAAGAAATACATACGAGAAAACAATACCCACTGGATTGAATATGCAAAATTCAACCTGTTATGCTCGAGGAAATAAAAACAACCCGGTTAACGAAGTTTATTAATATTCGAATTTGTTATTACTAACATATCCTGTCGTTCATGATACTCTCCGACGGTCTTAAAGCTAATATCGCGACTATGTACACGGTTATTTAGTCGTCGAGAAACCATCCTTACTGTAGCGCATCTAATCAATAGGGTGCGTACACTGTGCCCTTAACACATAGAGCGATCTCCAATTTGTATTTGAGAGAGATGTCAACCAATCGTTTGGAAATCAAGATATGGGAAAGCCATTACGTTCCCCATCGTCGGAAGGGAATGGCAATCAAATGCGTTCGACCCGACATTTCGTTCCTATTAGATCAGCCGAAGGCAGTAACGATGCGGCTATCAAATTTCTACGTTACTATAGAAGACCGGGTAACAACGGAACACAAGAGAGAAGAAGCCAATATGTCGAGTTTACGAGCGACCAAACAAATTTTTAATGACGTACATTGTAACGAATATGGCCATCGAACATGATCAATTATAATCTTCTTGTATATCCGCATACGGGGAGATTTTTTAAATTGAAATTTCTCCTGCAATGGTATTTTCTACACTATTCCTGCTATAATTCAATATCGGGAAGGCGGGGAGGGAGCAAAATGTGAAATAAAAAGGGAAAGAATTTAATTTCCAAGCAGAAATAAAATGTTTGAAATAGATCCGGCATTACCATGATAATTTACTTTCGTATTGAAACGGGACATGATTCAGAACGTGAATTTTTACCGTGGTTACATGTGAATTGCATTACAATTAAATATTTATTATCATTGGGACAAAGTTAGGCATTTACTTTTATTATTTGAGCTTCTACATATCCTATGAATCCAGGAAAAATGAGATAAAAAGGGAGAGAGAAAAAGAGAAAAAGCAGGAAAAGAACCTAGACTGAGAGCATTAGATTACCTCGAGGCAAAGGATACGCCCCGATAGTAGACCTTTCCTTCAACCAAAGTGTCTCTGCAATATATCGTACAGGTCCTTCGAACTGATATATCGTACCTCCATATTAGTTGATTGATAGTATTCACCTGTGATGCACGGTAAAACAATTTAACGCTCCTACGATTTTTGTAGACCTTACATAACTGCCGTCTATCGGTCGCGTCATCGTTATTTTTATGCGATAACTTTCTAGAATTATATTGCTATACATATAGAGTGTATGAGCAGAATAATGCACTTACTTCAAATCTTTATATAATACAATTTTCGTTGTCACATGTACAAGTTCTATAAAATTTATTACTGATAAATCGAGCAACGGACAATTTACGAAACCACGTAATTATTTGTTTATTGGTATTTATTTTTCTATAGTAGGCAAACCACATAATCAGTGAACTACTGCAACACGTATATAATTTTTAGAATTATTAAATTAATTAACTTATCTCCCGTTAAACGATTTGCTATTTTTCTAAGTAGTAAAAAATTTCTAATATAATTCCTTACGTTGCTTCATTTTTATTTTCTCACATCAGAGGATTTATTGACTTCTCTCTAAATAGGTTGGATTCATTTTATCGCGTTCTAAACATTTGCGCGCCGAGTGCAATTGACATTTACCGGCACTATTATCCTCTCGTTCGCAACTCGACGATGTTGATGCAATTCGTCGTTGCCTGCGTTTCCATCGTCGTTTCCTCGAGACTAATCGCATCGAAGTCGATACGAGCGATATAATTAAACGAGCGACTTTTCCCGATAGCACTATCGGTTTACACCTTTCTCTGTAATACGCATGATCGATAGATATAGTAATTAAAGAGGTGACTCAAATTAACCGTTGCGGACGAGAATCGTAATTACAGACACCCCTATCAAAGCCCGAAGATCTGTCGCACGGTGAAATAAAAGACGCGATACGAATCGAGCAGAATGCTCTCTGATTAACACTTTCGTGCTAGAAAGTCATTAGAGATTCTAATAACATCGTTAGTTTCCTTTGTATGATTTGAGAATTTTCGATCGACCAAGTCGAATTGGACTCTGAAGAACGCATTATCTAAATCATACTAAAAACAAACTGCATGCTAAAAAATATTACCGAGAGTACTATAGTAAGCACATTATCACTACAGTAAGCATGATACTAAATGCAATAATCGATGGCGAGAGGATATTGATTATTACGAAAGATGTCTGACAACAAGCAAAACGGAAACTCAAATACTTTAGTCTCGTCCCAGGGACAAAGCGACCCTAAACCGCGCGCGTTGAATTTTGATTCTTCAATACAATTTGACCTCATAGATTAGAAATTCTCGAAGAATTTTGGGCTAACAAGTTGAGCGTTAACGTACGAATGTCTTCATTGACACTAGTTTTATCTTAGAAGTTAGTCTAAAAAGAAACTTGAATTACAATATAAAAATTATTTTATTTCATCTCTAATAATTTCGAAGCGTTCTTGGTTTCTTTTTATAGAGAAAGGGATGAAAATAAAACGTGCGGGCGAAAATGTTAAGAAGCGAAAACAACTTTTGCATGAAGCCAAATTTTGAAGCGTATGGAAGCTGCGAAGTGAAAATGTCTTACAATGAGGAATACTCCAGAATTTTTCCCTCTACCCTTGGCTTTGCGTGGACTGTGACATTTAGGGCGACGGCACGTCTTCTCACTGTTAGTCTTATGCAAAATACTTCTAGCTGTTTGCCGACACGTTGATGTAGGTACTTCGGTTTAAATTATACCATCCAGACCGGTAAAATTAGCTTGTCGGCAAATAAATATTTGATTACCTCGCGAAACGCAAGCAAGATTCGTAAATGCAATGGAACAATAATCGAACTAGGAAATTAGCCAAAACATAAAGCATTGTAAATCTTTGTGTAATAAGTACACAAGCATCCTCGATATGCTTCCATTATAAATCTGTTAATACTAAAATTTAGCAGGCTGCGAAGATATTATATTTAAAAAATTGTAATAGCTTGAAAGAGTATTTAATATAATATCAATATGAAGTATTTAATATGAAGCATTTAATATAAATCGATTTATATTATTAGTATTATTGAAACAAGGAATTAGAATAAATTACAAGGAACTAAAATAAATTAACTAATCAGAATATTCTTCAATGTCGCCAGCGGTAATTAACAACGTTGTTAAAATTAATTAAGCTTTGCAATTAATAATATACATTTGTACACGTCAACTAAACTGAGGCGAAATTTCTCACTAATTAGAATTTAAGTAATAATAATTTTCAAAGCATTTTCTCGATTGAACAATGAACATTTTCTTAATTGAACAGAGTCGATCGTTATCTTAAGCAAAGCGAGTCCGCGCTATCATTCGCTCCCCGAGCCTCGAGCCGGCCGGCAGCGTCGAGAGTCGCTCCGTGCGTCGTATTACTTTCGCGTTATCAGTTATCGAGGCGCGATCGCGATGAGTTTGAGGATAAAACACTATTAATTTGTACACATTTATTAGTAACAAGCAATGTTCATCGATCAATTATTAAGTTTCGACAACTTGTAATGAGAAACGACTTGCACATTGAGGCAACGGTTTTTTATCGACGTAGATATGTACACGAGACTAAATCCATTTAAAATATGACTGTAAACCGCGGGGATGTGTCACGATTACATATCGCGCATTGCGCTTTAATAATTTTCAAAACATTTTCTCGATTGAATAATGAATATTTTCTCAATTGAACGGAGTCAATCGTTATCTTAAGCAAAGCGAGTCCGCAAAATAATACGCAACACGTATAGTAGGAGTCACTGAACAAAGCAATTTAAAATATTAGGTAGAATATTCGATTTACAATCATTTCGTATTTCGTAGGCGAGACAACGAACTCTACGTTCGTTTTTGCTTTTCTTCCCTCGCGGTATCACGTGCGACGTTCCGCGCGCTATTGTGTGAAGGTCACTGAGCTATCATTCGCTCCCCGAGCCTCGAGCCGGTCGGCAGCGTCGAGAGTCGCTCCGTGCGTCGTATTACTTTCGCGTTATCAGTTTCCGAGACGCGATCGCGATAAGTCTGAGGATAAAACACTATTAATTTGTACACGTTTATTAGTAACAAGCAATGTTCATCGATCAATTATTAAGTTTCGACAACTTGTAATGAGAAACGACTTGCACATTGAGGTAACGGCTTTTAATCGACGTAGATATGTACACGAGACTAAATCCATTTAAAATATGAATGTAAACCGCGGGGATGTGTCGCGATTACATATCGTGCATTGCGCTTTAATAATTTTCAAAACACTTTCTCGATTGAATAATGAATATTTTCTCAATTGAACGGAGTCAATCGTTATCTTAAGCAAAGCGAGTCCGCAAAATAATACGCAACACGTATAGTAGGAGTCACTGACAAAGCAATTTAAAATATTAGGTATAGAATATTTGATTTACAATCATTTCGTATTTCGTAGGCGAGACAACGAACTCTACGTTCGTTTTTGCTTTTCTTTCCTCGCGTGCGACGTTCCGCGCGTTATTGTGTACGCGAAGGTCACCGCGCTATCATTCGCTCCCCGAGCCTCGAGCCGGTCGGCAGCATCCGAGAGTCGCTCCGTGCGTTGTATTACTTTCGCGTTATCAGTTTTCGAGACGCGATCGCGATCGGTCTGAGGATAAAACGCTATTAATTTGCAGACGTTTATTAGTAACAACCAATGTTCATCGATTAATTATTAAGTTTCGATAACTTGTAATGAGAAACGATTTGCACATTGAGGCAGCGGCTTTTTATCGACCTAGATATATACTTCACGAGACTAAATTCATATAAAATATGAATGTAAATCGTGGGGATCTGTCGCGATTACACATCGCGCATTGCGGTTTCAATTATTTGTCGATTTCCGTGTCATCCGTTTTTCATTTTCGGGAAAAGAAAGAGAATATTATTGGTATACGACTTTGGAGCTTGCGTTGTTGTAATTCGTCCTGTCGCACTTCGCATCTCGAATAGGCAGAAAGTAGAGAAAGTCTTAGTACGCGTTGTTACGTTACATCTCGAGGTGATTGAAAATTATCCTAGTTAACTGTTACAATTAATAATCAAATATTATTCATTGCAAATGGATTTCGCTCGCGTAATTTATTTCATTCACGAAAGCATTAGATCGATTGACAATAAAGATGTAAAATATCGTTTCGTTGCGGACTAATAATTTCTTTACCGCAGCTGCTCGGATGCTCGCGTCGATCAAAAGCCTCGCTTCAGTACGGGAGTGCCAATTTAAAAGTGATTTATCCATCGCTATTTTCAAATCAAGAATGCAAGATGACAGGCGAATTGCCGGTTTGAATGATTTGCGTGACGGAAAGTCATACACAGACGACATACGTTGATAATATTTCGTGCGTTTCGCGATAGATCACGTTGTGTGCGGGAGTGCCGCGAGAAATTTCACGCGACCGATAATTTATCATTTCGCGAGTGAATATTTTGTGAGTGCAACAAAGGAAATCTGAGAGGAGAAGCAGATCTCGGAGACATCGAGCAACGGCGGAGCACCCATGGGGTAAGTTTTTTATATTTTATATATTATTTGCTACTTGCAAAATTAAGTGTCCGCTAACTAGTGACATTTTGTGCGTTTATTTTTACAAGGAAGACTCTTTCGAGTACTCTATAATTTATTTATTAAATAACTATTTAAAGAAAATATACGTTGCACACCGTGTCGGTGAGTTTAAATCAACGATATGAATCTATATGAAAATCGCTCTACATTGTGTAAAATGCACGTTAGAAAAGAAGATACAGTTTTGCAAATAAGTAAGTTTTTGTAGATCCATTGCTTGAAAATGGAAGTATGCATATACGCGCGAATGACTGTGTGTATGCAGTGTACGTGCATATTTATCGATAAGAAACCCGGCCGAATAAAAATCTCAATAAGAGAAGCCTTATTATATTGTACACAAAGCATTTCTCTTATTCAAAAGCCTATATTCAAAATGAGATTTATTATTACTTTTTATGTTCACTTTTATATTTTAAGGTAACATTATATTAAAATCAAACGCGAAAACATTACTCGCGAAACATGAATAATTAGACATCTTGACAAGACCGAAAATAAAATAAAACAATTCTCACTAAAATACAATAAAACATGTAATATATTTATGTTTCTGGACATACGATATTATCTCTCTATGACGACCGCTATTAATTATACAAAATGTCACAACAGAGAATAAACGGAAAATGAACAGCAATATACGATTAAGCTCGTATTTATTTTTGCTTGCGTCACATCCATTAAAAATGATCAATTACACATGGTGATAGCTCATATTTAATTAAAAAGAAATTTTTCTGAATAAAAAAGAGAATACCTTTCAATAAAATAAATATTCATTGACAAAATTGAAAATGATATTTAATTTTTCGGTAATACTAATTTATTATTTTGCATCTTATACTTTTAATTCTTAAAAAAGGTTTTATACATATATTATATACATATATGTATAATCTCTTTTTATATATATACATGCACGTATATGTATATTTATATTTCTATAGATTATTATATGATCTCATACATTGCATTTTCGTCGGAATTATATTTAACTGCTCTAATCGTTTATAATAGCAAATAAAATAACAAATATTGATTTCAAATATTCGAAAAGCTATCTTCGACAGGAAATACGGACTTTAACATCCGCGCCACGATACGCCAAAGTAAAGGAAATCCGCAAAGCAAAGGAATCGCTCTAGGGCTGGGACGATCGGATTTAACTCACACACATCAGTCCAAAAGACTTGCTCAAAGATAAACATAAGAAAATAAAACGTCGCTAGATGTGTGCGCGTGTTTGAAACATTAAAAAAGTATAATAAAGCGATTTTCCATTCGCCGGCACAATCAAATCAAAATAACAGTGGAGGAAAATATAAAATAATTTTAGTGAGAATTTAAAAACGAAAAATAAAAGAGAAAGGAAATCAAAAAGACTAGAAATTGCACCAAAGAAATGTATATACTTAATTGAATTCAATTCTATTCAATCAATTTCACATATTCTGCAAAAAAATAATCTGTTATAGAATAATTGATTACAAGAGCAAATTTTGGCGCAAATATAGTGTGCCATGGAAGATATACATATATGTGTATATCTTGCGTTCCATTATTTACGAACTACAAATTAATTCCGTTTGATATTCCGGTTCCGGAGACATCGATGCACTCATGCAGCAATTATGAGACCGTTTCGAGTATCATATTCGCACGATATCCGCAATATGTACAGACTATGAGACGTCATGAAACATCTGATATCAGCCATCAGGCATATCAGTCAACGAATGTCGGTTCCCCGGGAGGGCAGACCGAGAATGGTATGGAAACATGACGGTTAGGTCCGGTTATCAAATGTGAGACAGAATGTTTGCCACTAGGCTTTCATTAGCAGTAGCAATTATCTGATCTCATTTCATCGGGGCGTTTAACATCAATTTGATGATTGTAATCAAAATAACATTTAATCAAAATTAATTCGATTCATTTACATTTGCAAAATTTGTTGTTCCGACATTGAAACATTAAGCAAGTTGGTAATTAAAATTTAAGTTAAAATTAATAATTAGTAATTAATTCAAATATTTCTATTCCCGCAATAATATCATACTATATTATTGTTTGACTTCAATAATAATTTTCTGTAATTAACATAATTTGTATGCAGATGTCGGTGCAATAGAGTCTGATATATAATAGTGTAAATAATATATTACATATATTACTGCTTGTATAATTTATTATACATAGCAATTAATAGCATCTGCAGATTATTATAATTTTTTACCATCTTAGATCGGATTATTGCTTTTGCTAACAAATCAATAAAATTCGTATGGCTCAAATGTGATAAACACAAATTTTTAGGAATAAAGGACTACGAACCGTAACAGGGTGTCAGTGTCTAAGTATTTTATTCTAAATTTATTGCGAAAAAATATCACCTCAGCCAGGGTTTGAACCTGGGAGGAGGACCTCCCTCTCACTAGGCGGGCGTCTGTTTTTACTAAATTATTATTCTTTTGAAAAAACATTAATCATTTCGATTATTTTTCTCTTGGAGAATAATATTTATTTTTCAAATTATTCAAATTATTTTTTATCACAGCCAGAATTTAAAAGTATTGAGTTTTAATAAATTTAATCATAAATACGGACATCAAAGCAGTTCTTTGTTTAGTCATGTGCATTTGCAAACGTAATCTTCTTGGATGAAATCGATTAGCAGCAATTCCACGCACGTGGAAAATTCTTATTAAAGCAACAAATTCTTATAGTCACTCGATAAACTTCATTAAACGAGAATGGCAAATTACACAAAGACTTTTGTAGCTCGGTACACCAATCGATAATTGCGTAAGCATGACAGACTTATAAATTGGTCTGGTAATAATACCCGTAGATTCGCAATAACTAAAATATTCGCGCGATCTGCTCATAATGCATATTTGCAAAAAAGTTCCATGAAATGTCTTATTATTATTCAAGAGCTTATATGGTTACAAATTATTGTTGCTCATTTGGTTGCAAGATGTGTAGATTAAATCTGTCACCTTATATGGAACACGCAATTTATTTGTAACGATACCACAAATGTTTTTTCAAGAAAATTAATTGCTTTTAATCAGACATCTTTGTTTGGTGCTAATTATTTCACTATTTTTGGGTTGCGAATATGTTTTCTCCAAATTTAAAACTTTTATACACACGCATTGCAATTTAATAATTTATAAAACTCGCCAAGCATTTTTAATTTAAAAAAATATTGCAATATGTATTTTCTCTTAATGATAGTAATATTATGAAAAGTAAATATTTCAGTGATAAAAGGAATACGTCTCGTTTGCTATTTTTATATGGTCGCATTCAATATTACTTGTTTTTATATAAAAAATTGCCACGTTGTTCTAATTGCAAATCGGCCACGAGCAAAAATAAGCGAGGACAACATCGAAGCGCGTCGTACATCGTGCTTGACAACCTTAACGTCGCATCGTTCTTTTCGCGCTACGGAAATTTTATTAGCCTCCACGACACGCTCCCATTGGGACGCAAAAGTGATTTATTCTTCAGACAGATGGTGAGAGGAAGCTATGACGTCGACGATAGACAATGTATACCTCAAGGTGAGGCACCCTATTATACGAGCTCAAACGCGCGCACTTCATTTTATTATCTCTCAATCTATAAGAATTTACGAATAATAAAATTACGATGCATTCACCGTTAATTCGCAAGTCTTCCCCTAAAGATTTTCATAAATGTACTTCAGAAAGACAAAAGAGAACGAAAAGATTAATTTACAAAACAAATTTATATTGATACAGATATATTTTAACGAAATAGAAAATAATTTAATGTAAAAAGATTAAAATTCAAGAAACATTTTACACGTGCTTTGTACTATTTCAATTTGCTATCTTTCGTATACGCCGGCATTCGAGCAGGTAACAGAGTAAGTCGCTCTATATAGGTATGCATTACACTTCGAGACACACGATCGCAACAAGTAGTGAAATACACGTAAAATATTAATCACATTTACGATCGTCAAAATAAGCAATCATTAGCCTGTATGAGTATAATTTGTAAGCTTATCGAAAACATTTTGTATCAAGACATTTCGCGCAATTTATTCATTGAAACCAAAGATTAAATCGACAGAGGATTGAAATTACAAATTTTTTTCACGATATTTACGAGTAATATTTATTTAACGATGGTGATGTTTAAATTCATCCTGCGCAATGCTTTGAATTGTATCTTCGGATTAAAAACGCGGAATAATACACGTGTTGTCAAATTAACTAATTCAAGTAAGAGGGAAAAGAGCCATGAATCGATTGCTTATAGTAATTGTAATAATTCATTATAATAAAAAATTACAATAAATAATAAACGAAATTCATCTTATGCAAAGATCACCATATTGAATAACAAATTTATTTTTATTTATTCTCCAAAATATTAAATACTTCGTTACGAATCAACAATCGTGTGGCTCAAGTATTAATTTTTGTTTTGTGGTGTATAACGTATTGTTGCGACGCGGAAGGTCGCTATGCTCGTGTGCTTTCGCTGTGCTTTCATTCGCAAAAGAACACTCAAGTAGAACCGTAGTAGCGTGAGACACTTCGTATATCATCGTAAATTTCTCTCGGCGATTTCTTTCCGCTAACGATTTGGGAATATCGGGCCGCCTGATGGTATAGCTTTTACGATTAACTTTTCGATATTCGGTATCGGGGCGACGCGTCGCGACGGCTGTTTGTCAAGGTAGATATTTTGCACAACTTGAAGAACCGGAATAATAGAACAGTAATTATAAATAAATCATTCCGTTGCTATAATTACGGTCAATAATTATCTCCATAACGATGCTTGGATTTATCTCGAATATATCTCGTAATAATAACTGTCGTGCTTTAAATTTCTCGCCAATTCTTCACCATGTAATTCATCTATTATTATTGGATTTATCTACCAGCACAGCGTAATACGCGAATCGTCGAATGCACCAATTCAAGTAACGGAAAACTACAACTACATCCACCGTTTGTTAATAATATTTCGCTTATCTCGCGGGATCGCGCATTACTTTGAAAGTAAAATATAACACGTTTCGTTATCGTACTTTAAAGCGCGCACGATAATAATTAATCTATCTTCGAAAGTGTTTTCTTGACTGTGACAAAAGAATCAGAAAGAGGAGAGGAACAAGGAAACTTCTAAAGAGAATCGAGAAACTTAACCACAATTCAGTTACGCATCGTATCCGTAAGCTTCAAATTATCATTTTAATATAAGAAAACTGAAAATATGATATACGATAGTATATTCGAATTTTCTATCGAATTGTTTATCTACAAAGTTACGAAATTTTATAAATCCATTGTCTTGAAATGGATGGGCTAGACTGACGTAAATATTTAATTGATACATGTCAAAATCGTACTCTCTAAAAGTCAATCGGTGTATTATCACTGAAACCAGTTATAAGTATAGCACTGAATTATTTAGTGCTACACTTATAGCTGTGATTCAGTGAATATTCACTGTTTTCGGTGATAATCCACTGATTGGCTTGGAGAGTATGTTGATCCAAAATACGTAGAATAAAGTTTTTTATTATTAGTACGTTATTGACAAAACAAGTTTGGTCAGTCATATGCATATTTTGCTTGACAAGCAACGCTAGATAATAATAAAACAATTCTGATATAAAAAAACTGCCTTAAAATATCATAAAGGTACTTTTTACCAAGTGCCCTATATATACTGAACTTTGCACAAAAAATACTATTGAGAATACCATGGAGATATCACATGTTAATTGTCGTATCAAGTTGATTTATAATGTATTAAATTTCTTAATTTGATATTTATATCAAAACGAAATAAAATAAAACTAAGTAAAAAAGCTAAATATTTTTAAATATAAAGCTTTTATTTCATATTTTTTCATATTTTTCACGATATTCTCGTATATAACGAAAATTGGAACATTTATACAATTTGAAATATTTATAGAAATTAAGAAATTTTGTTTTTCTCATTTTAGTCGTTTTATTTAATATATAAATTAAATAATGACAATATGGATAATGAAATTAAGACATTAATATTTCTTGTCACATAATTTAATAGTATTTAAGTAATTATTCGAAACATAAAATTTCAAGTTAAATTCTGAACATTAATTTCTTAACTATATTTTCAACATGTAGAACGTCGACATGTAAACTTATATTCTGATAGTATCGATTTAACTTTAAAAGCTATTATGTGGCAGAATATTAACTATTTTCATATTTCATAATTTACATACAAATTTACATGTATACAGGGTGTCCTGAAATTCGCGAATCAAAATACCATAGCAAGAAAGTTGTTGAAAAAATAAATTATAAAGTTATTTGCCATTTTTCGTTTCGAGCAGTAGTTTTTTTAGATAAAAAGGTTCAAAACAGGCCAATCATACATTACGGTTGAACGGAAACCTGTCCGTGAGTTTAATTTACTTTTTCGACGACTTTCTTGCTATGGTATTTTGATTCGCGAATTTCAGGACACCCTGTATATAACTATTTTTATAGCAAGACACAAAAGTGAGTTGTTTCTCATTAAACTGCTGTACAAAATAGTAATAGACGTAAACTCACAATGTAAATGAAATATGTGGCTCGTATATTATTGAAATTTTAAATTATGTTAAAATAAATTTTTTTGTAGCTTTTAACGATCTTCTATGTCATTACTAATAAACTTTAATTTACGAGGATTTACACGCATTAAAATCGTACAAGTTGAGGAAACTATTTTGAAACATATAAATTTTTCGGAATAGAAAATTTAAAAGTGGCCCAATATATTGCAAAATGTTGCGCGAAGAAAGCAAAATGAGATGAAATTTCTTTCTCACACATTATTCGAAATATTTGCCACGGTGGCTATGCCACCGTGTACGAAATTGCAAAGAGTAAGATAAGTTTATGAGTCGCCGTAGCTCCATTGACTCTTAACCGACGACGCATCCGGGACGTGGTTGGAATAAACTCTCGGCGGATTTTACGTATATTGCAATCGCGTGAATACTATAGACAACTGGCGTCGCCATGGCGACCTCAATGTACAGACGAGATACTCCACGTTTGTAATCCGCTGAGATTGATCTGAATTTTTTGCTAGGTGATCGCGCCTCGGGATTGCGGTGCTCGACCATTTTTCACGGACCATTCGTTCACCCGCTTCCAGATATGTTCCTCGTCGCGAATTCAAAATACCGTGATTCATTAATAGGTGTCCCGATGCACGATACGCATTGCATGGCACGGTAAATCCGGCCGCAATTACCAATTAAAAGATCGATAATAAATCTGCGATTAATTAATTATATTAAAAAGTTAAAATCACACACGATTGAGGAGGATATGCAAAATCTCAGAAACATCTTGAGATTTCACCTTTAATGAAAGATATTTTAATTAATTTAAAATTGAATTTCTTTACTAAAATATCGAAATATTAACGATGGGGATAAAAAATATTTCACTTTTTTTTAAGTTAAACTTTTAATAAAACAATTTTGTTTTATTATTTTGATGAAATTAAAAAATTCTTTAAATTATATTTGAGAGGTAAATATATGTAGACTAGGTATTTCTCTCTCCACAATTCTTGCACGCGCGTCGAAGTGAATAAAAGCGCACAAAGGCGTATAGAAGCGTAACAAGTTCGAACGAATCCGGTATACTCCGAATCGACATTGTACGTGTACTCGATTCAAGATAAATATCCACAACCGCGATATTGCGACTATTTCGAGCGACAGAGGCCTTCGAGAAGTCTCGAGCGCGCTTTTTCAGGGAGGGTGACAATTGCAAGGGCGACGATAAAAGCCATAATGATGCTTCTTTAGTTGAGCTCGCGCGTGTGATTTTAGTTGCATATGTTAACAAAACGCGGAGCAAGATTGAAAAATACAACGTCAAGAGAGAAACTCCGTGACAAAGGAGTCTCCTTTCTCAACTATAAGCTCCTTACGGCATAATATGAGAACAGTGGCCTCCTATGCAATTGCCACAAGTGCTCTTGATGAAATGCGCCTGTGTTTGTAATGCGTGTTTGTGGAACGTTATCGAGGAAACTGCAGTATTGCATGTCCGACGATCCCGTATGCTGCTGCAGATGCAAGTGCTGTCACTTACAAAGCTCTCCGTTAACTGCTTTAAACTGCGATTCAGCACGTTCACAAGTTGTGCGCCGAGCTTTAAATCTCTTGTCCTCGTAGAAAAGAACGAAGGAAAGATAGGACACGCGAATAAAGAAATTCTTCTTCGACGAGCGGTCGCATGCATTCTAATGTACTTGGCTGAAGTTAAAAATTTCATTAATGCAACGAATTACCTCACTCGTCGTTTTAGAAAAAGAGATGTCCCGTTAGAAAAGAAATTTTTATGTCACGACGACTGCGTAATTTAAACGCTGATCTTGTTGTAGCCGTTTAATTTCCTGATATTGCAAAGAGAGAGAAAAGAAAAAAGCGTCGAGCTTTCATTCTGAATATTGGCAGTAGCCAATGCGGAGGATAATAAAATATGTATAGTCCAATGATAGAGCTGTACTTCATTTTTTTGCATACTTTATCTCTTTCATTCGTTCTCTTCATTGATCATTCATGTTGCATTCAGGTTTCATTGACAGCCGCTCCCTCTCCCGCCGACTCGCGTTTGTTATCTATATAGTTTAATTAAACGTTGCGGCGCGCTGCATTCACAGTTAATTTTTACACAACTCCAGCTTCCATTTATCCCGCAATATATATTTTCATGCATATGCATGTACTCAGACGCCTATGCAAATCCTTTCTGACCTTTAATATGATCTACCTTAGGGTGAAAATACGGTTACGATATGCGCATGATAAGTCGCCGTGTGGTCGAGAAATAGACGCTGTCGCAATTCCTTTTCATTATGTCTGTTATCGCATAAAATAAAACATTCACTTATATTGACATTTCAAAACAAAAAGTTTGCTTTTTATATTCATTAATTTATAACATTTATAGTCAATAATCTCCTGCTGCAATAGAGTGTAATGTAAAGCTGAGAATAATTGTCAATCATATGTATGTAAGTATACATACATTTTCTGTTGTCTAAATATATAATATGTGGCTTCAATGAAAATGTTATTCTTCTTGAAAGATACATTGACATTCAAAAAAGATATTGTTCGAATGGACAAGGAAATTTAATAATAAATATACGGTGAATATGCACATCGTTATTCTCATAGAACATACTGTTATATGTATAGTACATATATGCAAACCATAAAGCTCGTAATGTAACTTTGTAATTCCGAAACTCGTACAACAGCGTGGATATGCCACTTGCGTTTTACGAGAGACTGTAATTTCATTGCACAACAAAACGCAAATTTTGCGGATAGTGATATTTTGCAAACGTTTTACAAACAAATCAAATTCTTAATATTTATGCTCTGACAGTTAAATTTCATTGTACGAGACGTTTGGATTGAAACAAAATTATTTTTACAACTTTAACATTAGACTTATGTTACATTCATATAAATTTATAAATCCGCAGAAATTTACTTCATTATGGTTTCGTATTCTGTTGTAATAAATATCCGTACAGCTTTTGAATTTCGAAAGTATTTTAACGACCGCTTCTTTGTCTCCTTTCTTTCCAATTTATATGGTAAAATGTGATTTTCTTCATATTTTGAACGAAAAATTCTCAGAATTGTCTAAATACGTGACTCAGTTTTCGTATCCCATACAATAGAAGCGGCATCGCATTATACTATAACGTACTATGAGGATAACGATATACATATAAATCTAGGACTAACCAAATTGATGTTGAGAGAGCAATGAACAGAAAAGATCGATTTCACGTTTCCAATATTGAAACAAATTTCGAAACTAATAGAAGTTTATGATATTCGTTACAAGGAGAATATTCGAAATAACTTTGAGAGTTTGCAATATTCACGTTTAAATATTGTGCAAATTATAAATTGCATTTAATCATAAGAATATATGTATACAATAAAACAGCTCCAGTAAATAAATTTTTACGTAATCCGCAACTCATAGCGGATACTTGTTAGCATATAATTGATAGTAATGTGATGTATGTCAACAGGCGTGTATTAAAATAATTAAGTTATTATACTATATTAATTTGTAACTAACACACTAATATGTTGGGGGGATAACGAATATTGTGTCAATTATGGTAAAACAATTATCCCAATAATCTCTATATTGTCATCTGACAAAATGCTACTACGATTTAATAATGTTTATATGAAAACCTATTATGACAAACTTTAAAAATATTGAATCACACTTTTGACAAAAATATTTTGTTAAATTCACTTTTACACAATCTATAATTCATGTCAGAATTCAGAATTCTATTTACAATTTTATATACTGTGTAATATAAAATATTTGAAGAATCTAAATACACGCGTATATAAAATATACATATATTGTACATAAAAATATTGACATATAAAATTATAAATAAAAATCCTGAAAGCTGACACAAATTATAAATCATCTAAAGTGGGTTTTATATAACAAACTACGATCGTATCTTTCAATGAGATCAATATAAAATTCGCAATGTTAAAGTTTTCAATACAGCGCCGTCCCAAGTATTTTAAAAGTTTCAAGTGGGTTAAACTTTTCAAAGCTCTCAGTACTTAGGGTACTTAAGTACCTAAACCTAGAAATCTTTGGAGTGTCTTAAAAATCGGAAAATCGTCAAAAGGTCCTCTTAGAATCGCTATATATTTCAATGGTAAAATGCTAACAACTGCCTGTCTAATTTTTCAGACCGATGAATTATAATATATAGCTTTTCGGAACTTCTAGACCTACGAGGCTTTAAGATACTTTAGTAACATCGACAGTTTAATCAAACACGGCTTAATAGAGTAATTAAAACGTCAGGACTTACCAAGATGCTCGAGACAGCGAGATAATCGGCGCCTGCAAGAAATAAGAAAAATGTAAATTAAGATTCATTCATTATTTTCCATTAATGTAATCGCAATACACGTATCGAAATATTATAATATTTCTATTACCTTGCGATTATGTAACGCAAAAAATCTAATTTCGGCGAAACCTAGGTAAAAGAATTCATTGATAATTATATTTTACTTTTTAACCTTTATAGAAATTAATTTAAAAGTTTACTATCGAACAAAGGGATAGCGAATATTAATTTTCTCTACGTAACGCAAAACAATATTATCCAGGATGAAAGAAAAATTTGCCCCGTGCTACGGCGCAAAAACAAGGTATTAGCTATGGATTAATATATATGTACATGGAACGACATTTAAACAAATCTTTTACAATTTTATCACAAACCATAAAATAATAAAACATAATATTATTTTATTTAACATTTTCCATTATACCTTCTTAGATAAATGTCTATTTAATTTTATATAATACACTTATACTGCTTGAACTACCCGATGTTGCCCGAGCTTCTATCACAAAGTGTCAAGGGGATGAAATCAAGGGGAAGGGATGGGATTTCATGGTAGCCTATATTTTCAGCAGGGTCCTAGAGAATAACTATGCAAAATTTGATCCAGATTGGTCAAAGGATTTAGAATTTAATAGGGAAATACAGACAGACATTCTATTTCGTATATATGTATGTATACATATATACATATATATGCATCTATATACACACATACATACACAGAGAGAGAGAGAGAGAATAAATAAAAGTAAAAAGTAATTTTTTGTTTTAAAAATAATAATCCTACTAAATATAAAAACAATTTAAGCATTGTTTAAGAATATAAATCTATTTTAAACAGCTATTATATTATATATTATTTGTTTAAATATTCGATACACGTGCAGAGGTTACTCTTGTGAGATTGCTGTTGTTTGAAATAAAATATCACGTCCTCTGAATTGACCCGAATCGGTTTTCAGTAGATCTTTGTAAGCTAATTAGTGAAGTTACCAGACACTTGGCAAACACGAGCGCGAAATTGAAGAAATCCATCTTTATGTAGGTAGCGACAACTACTCAAAGCCGTAGATTAACTTCCTTCAATCTCGATCAATTGCTCTTATGACGCGCGTTTAATTTATCGATGTTCTTTATTACAATTCAAGATGTTTACTTTTCCGAGCGCATTATCGACGCTGTGATTTCTAATTTAAAATTTATGCATCACGCTCATCAACAGCGAACGTCACGGATTTCATTCCATATTATTTTAACTCCGCAAAACACACATTGAAATTGATTTTGACGATACTGTTAACCAAAGGTATATCACGATTTAATTAATTCAATCAATTTGCAAAATTGCGAGTATGGCGAAATATGACAAAATGCAGCAGTTTCCAATATAATTACTTTGCATTGTATTATACCGATAGCTATTCGGTTCGCTAATTTAATTATTTACCGAAAAATTCGCATCTTAATTATAATGGAAAATTTTTAATGGAGTTTACCGGCCGTGTATTGTTGCGGAAACGACAGATAGACATTGCCACTCTCACTTATCTCGAAGTAGAAGAGGCAACCGTTCTTGAGATGCTAAGTCGGAATGGAGGGTGACACGATCACAAAATAGTATTGCCTCGCGTCGACGTTTGATCGACGCGGAGGCAAATAAATCAACAATGTTTATTCATATACTGCTCGTCACCAGCGACTTCCTCGACGTCGCACGGCCTCCTCTTCTATAAGGGATCGATATGCCATATGCTCGGCTGCTTCGCGATTAATCACCGAAAATTCGGGATGCGGTTGTTCACTTGCCCGAGGAAAACGATAACACGAGATTTCGCCGAGATGATGGATTGACGACGTTCGCAAACTCGATTGTTATATACTTCTCAGGAATCTCATATCTGATCCAAAATGAAAACCCGTACTTCGATTTTCAATGTGTCAATATCGTGTTCACAATAGTCCTCTCGGTAACGTTAAAGAACGATTGTCGGATTTTATGAGAAATTATCTGGTATGTGACAAAAGCATGAAGAAATTACATTAATACAGAGATAAATTAATCCGTGTAAATAATAATATCATTATTGTTTGTTTTTCAAATATATTTTTATTTGATATTGCTTAATAAACATTTATTTATTTTTCCATAATTTTATTACGTATTTTCATGAGTGTTTACTTCTTACATGCAATTATTGTGTTAATTATTAAAAAGCAATTATTAAATTCATCATTCTTAAAATTATTAAAATTTATTAAAATCTGTTCTGTATTTTTACATCGCTGGAAAATAAATGTCAATTTAAATATTTAAAACTGAATAAAATAACAGAATTAATAACTCATTATCAATTACTTTGATAATATCAATTTATTGGTCTCTTTTATTTTTACTTTTTATTTTCATATTTTCCACTTCTCTTTCAAATAATTTTGTATTTAATTAATTAATAATATTATTTTCCACACATTATGATTATATCCAATGTAAAAAAGACCAAGTTAAGTTCTAAATGTAATCGGTCGGTCACACCGTATAAGGATTCTCTGCATAAGAACGTCGATCCGTAGTGTATCGTCTACAACTTTTCTCGAGAAAACTTTCTAATATAAAGCGTGTGAGAGGAACAATATGTGTGTCTCTATGTGCGTGGGTAAATCCTGTAAAACCTAAATCACAGACCAGCGGGATGAAGGGATGCTTAGAGAGACAGAGAGAGTATAGGATTATTTTGATCTTGGATTAAAGTAGATGCTTCCGCCTCGCGAACGCTTATCACGGCGTATCAAAACTTTCTCACTTTAAACTAGCGAAAAAACTCTTGTCACATGCGAAACCCGCCGCTAAGAATATATTCCTTCAGAAATGCGAGAGATTTCAAATATTATATAATACATCGACCGTCTAATATCTTTCTATTTCGAAGAATGTTACGTGATTGTTTAAACTAAATATTAGAACGCTGCAACTAATACGATATATGCGTGAAAATTCCCAGACTCTGAGTTTGATGATTTATTAGAGTCATTGTTTTGCACGTAATACATAAATGTCTTCATTAGTATAACAAATCGATATAATTTACTTTCGTAGAGATGATTGATGCGCGGACATTTGAACTTGACAAATGGATCCGAACTCAATACACTGAATACACTCGCTTATATTTGTCCTTTGAAATAAAAGGATAACCAAAGTTAAAGATAATTTTTTTATAAAATTATATTAGTTATAATTTATTTTACGTGACAAAATCAATTGCTTATTTATCAACGAAATATGGTGACAAAGTAAAGATAATTTAACTAAAGGAAGACATCTAAATTTTCAGGCGAATAAATTTGCCGCTAGGTAAACTTGAATAATAAAATTATTTATAAATCTCGCTTTTAATTTAAAGTAATAAAAATTATCAAAAATTTGCATCACTAACATACTTAGCGTGAAAATATTTTTCAGCGCCAAGTACCGTGGCTTATTCGCTGTATGTTTTACACACTATATCACATATACATATATGGTATATGCATTATGGTATATGTATTACACCCATACATTACGCGCATCTCTTCCCGGCGAAAAAAAAATCCGCGTGACAACATATCGCGCGAGATTAAAAGGCATAAAGGATTAATTGAAAATCGTTTGTGAGAAAGCGATCGTTAGGAAGCGACTACGTCCTGCGTGAAAAAATGCCGCGTCATAAAAAGGATAGTGTCAGTTTCAAAACAACGAGACAAGCTATAGCGCATCGACGGTGGGTACTTTAACCCTCTTTTACGTTCTTTTATCTTCTATTACCTGATATCAGTCGCCGTCATGGCGAGACGGGAAAGAGCTCTTACCGAAGCAATATGGCAAACTATCGTTCGAGCGATGAAATAAATTTTATACTAGTTCACCACGGATATTCATGATGTATCGCGTGCATTTATAATGCGTTTACATTATGTGTTTGACAGCATAATAATTAAGTAAATTTGAAAAAGGTCATTAATATTTTCTCTGATGTAAATGCTTTCATTTTCGAAAACACAAAATTTGCTTCAAAATTTACATTTACAAAAAGAAAAATTTTAATACGGGTTTTTGATTGTTATTTGATAGAAATTAAAATAGTTTATGTAAAAGATTGCGTAGGACCAAATTCAACGAATTGTTTCTCATCAAATTTAATTTAAACTGGAATTATCTTGACCGAAATTAAAAGTAAACAATCGTAACAAAGTGGAGCTTAACAAATTTACTCCTTCTTTTTTTCTTTGAACCCATTCTCTCGATGTACACGATTCTGCGCATATATCAATAGTATCCCAGAGTAATGTAGCTAACAATCAGAATTACCGAATCCACAATTATTGCGCAACCATTATCGCAAACTTTGTTCAAAAACTTTCCCCCCTCCCCCAGATGCCGTTTTATCGTGTAGTAGTTTAAACTTATCAAAGCCGTGCGAAGCTCAAGGTACACCCGCTTACACGTACACCCGCGCATGTTTACACGATAACTCGCACTATCTCGGTATGGTTTTCCGAGGCGTTGTTCTTGAGAGTTTTTTTCTTTTCACGTCTGCGGAAATAAAGAGTAACTGTTTCCTGCGTCTACCGAAAGTGCATCGCCGATGCAATTTAAACTTTTAACATTTTGCGTTAGAGCTTTACGCAGAGAAACCCGCAAGTAGTAACTTATTTCTGGCTATCCCGCAGGCGCGACCTACAAAGGGCGTGAACGTAATGGCAACGTAAGAAGCACGGAAGCTGTCGAACTTGCGTCTCCAGTCCCCGTGTTTCTCTACTCGCAAAAGATTTTTCGAAAAATCTCAACGACTAGACGCAAACGATATTACGGTCTTATAACGGATATTGCCCATGAAAAGCATCGTCGCCGTTGATCGACTTTTGAGAAAAAGAAAAATTAATAACCTTTTCCTGTAGAAAATGTCGCAATTTAAATAATAAATTCCGAAAAATCGGTCAATTTTTCAGCAAAGTAAATTCACCAAGTCGTTTCATTTACTTTGCGCGGTACAGCGCGCAAGATAGTCACCTGTGTAAATATTTCCATTATGGTTTACATTGATAAATTAAAACTGAGCCTTTGAACTTTCTCAATTACCTATTTCTAATGTTTATCAATTTCGAAATCTATAAATAGTAGATATACAGGGTGAGTTATAACATTTGTCCACGAGCTTGTGAGAAGGTAGAACGGA
>NW_011967176.1:143904-151287 GCF_000949405.1 Vollenhovia emeryi
TATAGCAGACGTACAAATTTATATTTCTCATGTGTAATAAGAACAAGTTAATTAGCATTATTAACTGCCATGACATATGCGACATATATTTATTATATTAACTTATTGACTGTAAACACGGTAAGAGGTCCGTGTACTCATTACATTTCTGAGCGTTTACTTAAATATATTGTTTAAATAATGAAAGAATTAAGAGTTAAAATTAACATTGAAAAATAATCTAGCGAAAAATACATATCGTGAAAACTTTCCCTTGAGCTGTAACTTGAAACGTTAATTAGTGTGGAAAAACTAGAAAGGGGCAAGAAGGAAAGAAATCGGAGACACAACATGATGATCGGATTGAAGAGTGGCGGTGTTAAATGAAGTAAGAAACTAGACACGCACATTTCGGCGTCCTCCATTTCTTGATTTCCCCGGTGAATTAAACTTCTACCAACCAATTAAAGCCCAGACTCCGGATCTGCAACTGCAGCGATACCTAACTACAAATTACCGGAAATTAGATAAGGTTGCGCGTATTTGCTTTGCACCTGTGCAAGTGTTAATTACACGTCGTCGCGAAACTGATAGTCGTTGAGGTATTTCTAGATCGCAACGCGAGTTTGTTGCGATATGTCATTAAAATTAGTGTCAAAAGATTCCGTATCACCATTCGTCTCGCGTATTCCATTATTTCTTAAGGACGCCAATAATACCCACGTTTCACACCCACCACTAATATACCTGAATACGAATCAAGAGATTAATATGGAAACCACCGTAAAATTAAAAAAAATTGTATTATGGTATCGCCTATATCCAGCGTAAAAGACTTGATGGAAAAACAGCGAAGAGCTTTCAACGTGAAAAACGCGTTATATGTATAGTAACTGCATTAATAATCTTCTTTCTGCCGGATTACCCTCCTTCTGTGTAGTTGCTTTAAGAACTCCCGATAATTAATAAAACTTGGTACAAATAAAGATCTCCGAAGTTAAAATAATTCTCGTAACCACTTTCGCGCTAATGGTAGTTTCGAAGTAATTGATTCAAAACGAATATGAACGCGCTTACTAAAATAGAGTATCCTCCTTTTATCTAAGACAGACCAGAGTCTAATTATACAGCATAATTTTTATGTTTTAGGCTACGTTTAATTCTTCATAGAGAACATATATACTAACAATTATTCTTTGACATACTTATACGAGAGTAACAATGTGAATAACGATTCACAATTTCAATTTACCAATTTCAGCTTGTGTGATTAAATGTGAATCGCTTTACCAAATAACATAGCCGTAAAGTACATAAAAAAATATATATATGTTAATGTTTCGTAAAGTGTTTTATTAACGAAAAGAATTAAATCCCTTTTAATGAATCTTATCAAACACTCAGGCGGGTTTCGCCGAGGCCAAAATTTTGACAAGTCAATTTTCGTATGAACACGTTAGAACACCTAGTCGTACTCGGCCTTAAATATGCTCGTTTCCTCGATAAATTTTTATCTACTCGACCATGTTGTTGGCTTCCTTTCATAGTATAATACAAAAATTACCACAACACGTCCACGATAGCGTCGACAACTTTTTTAATAAAAGTAAAATGAAAAATATGCAACATTACGCATCATCTCGCGTCTCTCTCCCCCCCCCTCTCCCCCCCTCCCCCTCCTCTCTCTCTCTCTATTGTAATTTAAGTTTATATATATATATATTACAAAAATGCATCCGAGCAGAAAGATAGAGCTCTTATAAAACAAAATAAACATAAGATAAATGGAACGAAAGTTATCTTTTCTCATACGTGGTGAAAACACGCGGGTGGCCTTAATCTTCAAACGGCGTCAGCTGCTTTAAACACCCGCTAGTTTTCAATATTAATTAATAAGTCATATAAAATAACTATATTACGCGTAACAATGCGAACTAATGTACGATTGCATCGAAAGTTGTAACTAATTAGTAACCAAATCTGGATGACGTACAGATGGGAACAATTTAAACGCAAGTGCAACTATACGTTATCGAGAATTTATGCAACGCTTCGTGTTGCGCGAAGCTCAGAGTGATGTTTCATAAATCTTCAATTCAGACCAGAGTTTCGTGTTAAACGATGTATTAAACAAACGCCGCGCGAATTTCAAGTTTGTATAAGACCGCGATGTATTGTACGGAGTATTCAAAGTGATGTTACGTGAAGTTTACATATTTAAACCTCGTTGCGTGTATATACGCTTAGGTCTATCTATATACCAATCTATTCGAAGGAGGCGATTGCTGCCTACCACGTAGCTATGCATTATCTATTTAATACTGAAAATGGAGAGCATAGAAATGATCACGTTTATTTTTAATCTTCATTTTGTACCAGCGTTGATAGATTGCATTTTCGATTATATATTCTGCAACTTATGGTTAATATTTTTGTAACGATTTTTCATTTCCACTAAATTGTGATCTTTATTATATTAAATAAATTATGTCGCATTCGTTTTATCTACCAGTTTCTTTTACCGGTATATAAAACACACATTTACTTATAATAATAGATAAATTAAATGGGTAACTGAATATTCAGCAATCAAGAATTTTCGCAGTACTTGAATAAAAACTTTTCAATAATTTCAATTTCCAATAATTTCAATTTCCAATAATTTCAATTTCCAATAATTCGTCGATAAAATACGGTTTCTCTTAAACGCTTTAAGAACTACTACTTTCTGCGTCAGCATTGCGGAATTCTGTATTCCGCACAAAATAAAAGCCGAAGAGCTAATTGAAAGCTCATCAAGATTTCACGTAATCCGCCTAAATCTCTAGGACTTAAACAAAAGTTCCCCGCAAACCGTTGTTCGCTCTGGCTTGTTTTCCATCGCATTGTTTTTACTCGCAATTTTTATTTTCTCTCGAAACGTAAACTCGGTTTCAACGACCAATATCGATGTGTATCTTATTCCATCTACGAACAAAGCGTGATTTATTTGACAATGAAAACTTTTATAAATAAACTTGAAGTGATTAAAAGTTTTACTTTGCGAATTGGAGTTCGAACATGGGACGCTTCAAGTATTTTCTTTCAAGGCGAGTTTCCTCATAGAGTGAATTCTTTAGGTTAGACCCACAAAAACACAAAAGAAATAAGGAGAGAAATCTGACGAAATAAGAAAACTATTAAAACATCTGACCATATTTTAATATTAAATTATTGAAATACATACTTTTTCTCATTTTTGTGAAAAAATGCCCAAAGACCATACTAATGGAGATGAATTAAATCAGTATTTTTATGCAAACACGAGTCGCGTTATATTATATTTACGTTATATTTTCAATTATAACGTATGACTAAATAATGTAATAATATCATTTAATAACATATTATTAGATAATCTTATAATTCAATTATAATCTTGCATAGCTAACAATTTATAAGTTATTATTAACATTAAACTAGAAACTACTATTATATTTCGTACTTATATAATTAATCTCAGTCAAACTTACATAATTAATCCCTTCATAACAAATGTTATTATTGATGTTAAAAGAACAACAATAAATACTCTCAAATTATTTCATACATTTAGCTTTTATTTTCCGCCATTCAATAATTAACTTTAGTTTGCTTTAAGTAAAATGTCGTTTACTATCAACACTCGGATTCAGAACAAATTTCGCTTTAATACACCGGAAATACTCGTGCACGTGTTAATTACTGGCAGGTTACACCAGCATATTGCACTGTATGTCAGTAACTTAATAATTTTCTGTCTGCGCGAATGAAGATGACAATTACGAATTCGCAATGGGCACGATGTGCCATTGCATTAAGAGGACAAGGCGGCATTTCTAATTAATCACGCGGTAGGTTTCATCAACGGCTAACAAGCACTCTGCAATCTGACGTGCGTCACCTGCTTCTGTCTTTGTGCGCCGATTTGTATCCCCAGATGGAATTTCGAGCGGAGGATTAACGCCATTAATTATCTTATGCGAAAAGTCATACTTTGAAAGCAGTTATTATTAACGGTAAATCATTCGCTGAACCCACGTAATAGGGGATTATAAAATAACTCTTCGTAATGACTTTAATGAAGAGTACTTACTGTGACACGTAACTTCAAGCATATATCAATTATAATTTATGTGTAATATTCTCAAGATCAAATCTACAGGTATAACATGGAATATTATCCAAATGCTGTTCTATCGAATGTTCAAAGTTATAGTTACTTCATCTCTCAGTAATGACATAATTATTTATTACGTTGCACTATGTCGTCAAATTTAATTATTATTCTTCTTAACTACGATGTCCGCAAACTGTTTGCTTTTCAGCTTTACTTGCTCGTCTTGTTACATTACAGATCATGTTAAACGAGAAATCTGATCTGAGAGAGTTAAATGCGTCGCGCTCATAATCGACGCTAGCCACGTTTCTCCGCTAAACGTGTAATCTTTCTTCCATTATGAATTGTACTTCCTCAGAATCGAACACGTTGCACGACTCGTGGCGAAGAATTTCAATTAGAGAAAGATGCCGTACGTATATCGAAAAGAAAACCATATTTAATTTTAAATGAAAAAAGCTTTATACATTCGACAAAGTATTTTCATGCATGCGTGTGTTTCAATTTATTATCTTTTTGCTAACATTTTTCTCATTAAACTATCAAGTTTTCGTGCTCGGCATTTTTATCCTTAATATCTCTTCTCTCTCATTCAAAATTTTACACTCACATTTAAATTATTATTTAATAAAGTATTTTAATAAATGTAAGGCTCTACTAAATAACAGATCAAACGAGTTGAAATGGGGATGAAAGCTGCGATACCTTTTTAGTGTTTTTAAGTTATTTTATTACATTAAAATCATACGTTTTGTTGTGAATCAGACCATCTTGTCTCACTCATTCACAATCAGTTAAACAAATTTGTAAAAGAAAAATCTAAAAAGAAAACTTGTAAAAAAAAGATGCTCACAATGCATATATCGCATAAATCATATAAAATTATAGTCAATAATATAAATTATAATCGGTCAACTACTAATGAGAATAAATGACAATGTAAAAATAAAAAGAAAGTAGTATAAAGTTGATGCAAAATTTTATAAAACTACAACTTATTAGTAATAGTACGTTTTATTTAAAATTTAACACTAAACGTATTTAACCACGAAATTTTGTGAAATAAGATTTCACTATCGGCTCCGATCGACATAATTAGCTCGTGACATAATGCATCCCCGCAAAATTACGGTTTAAATAGAACCACTCATTAAGAGAGGCCGTCTCTTCGATCCGACCTCGGGATGACATTTAATGACGACATAATTGATTTGTGTTACGATGGCTTATCAGACATGCCTCGATAGTGAGGTAGAACGATCCAGAGATTAGGTATAAAAGCACTCTCTCGGATCACTTTCTCCAGCGTTCTCGCGTAAATGAAACCCCGCGTCGCTGAATTGCTCTCAGATTGTTTTATGGACAAAGTAATTGTTCTACGAACAAACACTTTGCATGTCTCTGCCAATGTGATCATGCATGAAATTTTAATACTGTGTATCATGTTCCTTCTTGACATATGCCAAATTTCATGATAAAAATAACGTTTACGAATCAATATAATAAACACTTCAGTATTTTCTTGGCCGTATCTGGCATTTTTAATAATACAGAAAATTTATTGTGAAAATTATTGCCTCAGCCAGGGTATGAACCTGGACTTCCCTACACTCTAGGCGGACGTCTCACCAATTCGACCACTGAGGCATGTGGTAATATTTCGCAATAACAGTATAAAGATGTTATCTTCGCGTCTATTTTTGCAATAAATTTTCTGTATTATTACAAATGCCAGATATGATCAAGAAAATACTTAAAGAATATTCCTTTAGTTATTAATAAAACTTTATCAATTTATGGATATATCACGCAGTTGTGTATAAGCACAGAAAAATCGCGGCAATTCTTCATTTAATTTACTTGTATCTGTCAATTAATAATAATTTCATCATACGATATGTAATTTAATCTATCTGCACATATATGTATGTATGTGATATGTAAAGGCAATAGATGAAATAATAAATCGCAAATATATATGACTGCTGGTTATATCTGCAAATAGATATACATTCAGCTAATAAGTTAATATACTAATAAGATAATCCTTATTAAAAATGCATCCCATATTAATTGTTTATCCATTCTAATGCAGTTGCCACTGTAAAATTATACGTTCGTGAGCAATTACTTGTGACAAATGGAATTTTGTTTCGTAACGCAACACTGACAATAATTCCAACCTTTGGGATTACGATATTATCTGCCAGATGAAATTAGGTCTTTGCGAAAAATTCAACACAATTCAATTGTGACGTTTACATAATTCCCAAACGCCACGTCGCAGATCATGGAGGTCACGCTAATGAAGAAATTACAAGCCGATAATTACACGTGTCCGTCGGGATCAATAGCACCCATACGTATGCTTCGGATATTTGCTACTATCCGCAAGATATCGGTTAGCCACGTGTATTTATGTAAGCCGTTGTTACAAATCATTTCATCTCGCGAAACCTCAGGACAGTATTAATTATTCGGATATTTTCTGTCGAGTCCTGTTGCGCCGACGAAAGCAAAAAAATATGTCAATGTAAATTACTATATTCAGTCACGCCTCGTGTGAATATTTTCCTAATCGGCCTTGTTATTTCTCACCTATCACCATGCACGGCAAATATGTCATTTACACAATGCATCCACCATCAGTGACACGTGAAACATTAATTTTGCACTTTTAACAATTCCATGTTTAACGAAATATATATCAAAAGGAAAAGTTTTCTCATTTTCTTATCAATTATACTATCCGTGAATAATACCAAAAAAAATGGTAAAATCCTAATATCATTAATATCAAGTTTGTATGAGAAAAAGAACAATAGGTTACAAATTTCTACAAAGAAATTTTACGTATCCCGCGTACTAGACTCTCTTCTATCGAAATTATCACCAACCTCTTAAGTTTGACACTGACTCCTAAATTGCAATTCAACTAACTTCAACAAAGTCATATCATAACCGATGAAACAGTCGCCCTATTTCATTAACTAAATGAATACTTCCTTCTTACTCCTGCGAACTCGTTATTACGAGATTAACTTTTCCGTCATTTTGACGTTACATCAGGAGACAATTCTAAAGATATAAACTATGTCGAAAGGATCATGATCGAAGAACTTGCACCTCTTTATAATACTTTTTCTCCAGTTTGACGGTAGTTAAATTCTTAGCAAAAAAAGAGACTTGCAAATCTTTCAGAATATTGAAAATATCAACGAATTATATCAAGTACATCATGTTTAGCAACATCCATATACAGGGTG
>NW_011967176.1:152207-235798 GCF_000949405.1 Vollenhovia emeryi
TGTATATGTATTACTGCAATTTTCTTTTTCCTTGCAGTCAATCACTTTTAATTGATAGAAGAAGGAAAATTACAGAAGTACATATTTTTTAAATATGTGATATTTTTTCGCAATAAACTTAGAATAGAATATTTAGACACTGCCACCCTGTCACGGCTCTGAGTCCTTTAAATTCTTTGAAATTTTTTTAAATATATTATTTACATCTATATATATCTCTATATATATTCTTATATATTATTTATATCTATATATAGATATAAATAATATATAAGAATGAATTATATAGATATGTATATATATAAAACATTCTTATTAAACTTTAAAGCAAAACCCTAGATATAATTTATAAAACGTTTTTGTATGATATTAAATAACTTCTCTAGTAACTTCGTTGCGTAAGCCATTAACATTTCAAGTGATTGAGATAGAAGAATTAAGAATTTCTCTTAAATTGCCAATTAAATTTGCCCGAATGTTTCTAAAATAAAATTATTCGATTTAAAATATAAACGATATAAACTGAAATAAGATTATCCGATTTGGGTCGCTCGCAATTAGAGAAGATTGCAGATCTTGTCCGCCAATTACACGCGTACATTTTCTAAGAATTCTTTGGTATTTGAATTATACATAAACAGCTCGGAGACAATTCGCCGAGATGAAAGAATAATACTTTCTTACATTGTCAGAAAGTTTCTGCGCCAGAGATATTTTTCCATAAACTTCTGGTGATGTGTGAACCATGTTCTAAAAGAGAGATCCATTTAAATAACTTTGTTTCCGCAAAGCATTTGTTCTCTAAACATGTGGTATCTGTGATTCGAAGTGCACTTAATATTCGATGCGAAATTCCCGAGAACTCGTTTAATAGAGTTTTGAGCAGCACGGACGAATTAATTTCAGAGCCGATTATATCGTAAAACCGTATTGCCATGTTGTCGAATTCAGCTAACGATATTAAAGGCTTTCGTCATTTTCTGGATCGTTAATTGCCGTTATACAAACCATTAAAGCCCCTAATAAAAGCCGACGATAATCATAGATAAACCGATTTACGACTATCCTATTAAAATGTAACGTGTTAATATATCCGATAAATTAACCTTACATGCACATAAATGATTAATTGCTTATATAGGATTTATATAAGCATTGCTTGCATAATAAAAAGTTAAAAATTTTGCAAAAATTGAAAGTGATGTGTTACAAAAATATTGCATGGTACAAAATAAAACAATTTTTAATTTACTCTTAGCAAAAGTTTCGAAAATGCGGGGCGTGCATCAAGAATATACAAATACTGAGAAAATTAATAATAAAATAAACAATACAATTGAACAGTTATCCTTAAACACATTAACCGGTTTAAGCATAAAAAATAATGAATTTTTTAATGGTTCGTAAATATTCTTTGCCAAATTAACGTAGAAAAAAACAGTTTAATAATCATGAACAATAATTTATGTTGTTAAAAATCTCTACGTTTTTATAACCTTATAAAATAGCGGTGTTTAGTTGAAATCAAAATTTCTATAGTGAGGTAAAAGCTATCCATACAGATCACTGGCTTTAGTACGAATGCTATGATCAATTGTTAACAAACTATCACTAATCGCGCGAGATGTAAAGCCAATCGTGTGTAATCACTGTAATGCGTAGCATAAATCTGGATTTCACACGATATGCACTTAAACATCGCAGAAATAACAAAATTTTAGCATTTTACAAAAACTTTTTATCGTAAAAATATAAATTAGAAAAGACAGTTCTCAACGAAAATGTCGAAATTCTGTTTAAAAAGCGATAAATATTCACTCTTTCGAGACCTGTCAACACAAAAATCAATTTTTACTGTATCATTTACATCTAAACATCCCACAAAGAGAAAACCACAAATTTAGAAAGTGCCTAGTACAAAATGTTACAAACAATAGCCGCGTCAAATTTTAGTCTAGTGTTTCATTCAACTTTTTATTCGAAATTCATGACTAAGATTCTGCGAGCGCCGTGTGAAACAGGCGCGCAAAATTCCTCTAGAATTTTCAGCCATGATAAACAAAATATCTCAACGTTCCGGAAATAGTGTAGTAACGCCAGAAATGCGAAGAATTTGTGGTATTATCGCTTCTATGCGTAAGCGTAGTCTTCGTTATTAATCGTTCGTCTATAGCACCCCGCTGTTGGTTTAAATAGAACTTTCAACGCGTTCAAAGAATACCTCTCAAAGCGATGGATTGACACAATGTACGATCCGTGATAAAAATTTTTTGCAACACGAGCTAAAAGTACATTGGAAACAAATTGCTAATAAGCTATAAGAATAAGTCAACTCCGTTAAGAGTGCAACATTTATTTGTAAACAAATGTTGCTATATTGACATTTGGCTAAATTAATTAAGTATATCCTAATTATTATACAATAACGATTATATTACATTTTAAATATGTAATAAATGTATAACCATAATTACCAATAGTAGATATGTGTATATGATTTCACATAAATAAACGAAAATTTTGATTCTAATTAGAATGTAAATTACGAGAACGATACTCTCCCTTATGGTTACTCTTGATTATCAATTTCAAGCTATTCACAATATAATAATCGTTAACGCGGAAATTGTTAATATTAGATGTAATGTATTGCTACTAGCAATTAATTGAATTCAGCTGCTCACTAATTTGCAATTTCGTAGTCACCGCTGGGCGAATATGAAGTATTCACGTTTTCTTTGAAATTTATCGTTTTTTCATATGTTACGTATAATATTTATAAAACTCGATTATTTCCAATATTCCAAGGAAAGGAACATTAAAATTGTTTGAGTAAATTTGGTGATGTTAATAAATATTTTTATCGCGAAATTGTGCGAAGGGTTACCGATAATTATGCCAATTAGGAAGAAACGCCATTCTCTCATTAAGTAAGTTTGTCTCTGCTAGATGGAAGTTTTGGAATGCAACTGTTTCTCGGAAATCACTATAATTACACTTTATTACATTCCGTTGATTGAATTTTGGAAATGCGAATGATGCGTCATTGCAAACTATGAGCGTGTTTAAAACATTATTTAATTAGACAAAATTATCTACTGTTAAAACTCAACAATAATTTCTTTTAAGTTGTATTAATAATCGCAAAAATAATGGATCTGCGATTATATTACTTCTCACTAAACGCGATTTTTACCTGTACGAAGCTGCGCAGTTTTTCCAATTGCACGTTTTTTCATGCTTACAATCACTTACTATCACAATCACGCTTAGTGCATTTCTAACTATAAATCTCTTGAATCAATTTTCCGCACTTCTCCTCGCAGAGGGGCAAAAAGCGAGAGGCGTACAAAAGACTGGGACTTGGAACATATTGATCAATGAGGTACGTGTGAGGTAAAACGAATGCGTTGAGCTCGCAATCACATCCCACAATTTGGCGGAGACTTCCGTAAAGCCCCATTTTTCAAACGACACGTGCGCAACTTTGCGACGATCTTTCTCTCTGCTTAGTACCGAGCTAGGAAATAATTTTACGAAGTAAAATGATTTAAAGAGAATATTGGAAAAACATTTCACGCTTTTCTAAAATCGATATCATCTCGCAACATCTTCATGTTCACCTTTCTAAAGTACTTCAAAGTACGAAATGATAATAAAAATTCTCTTTGAAAAAATTCTAGCTCTAGGAAAAGCTTTCAAGAAACTCCAGTTCTAAATCTTGATTTTTCATAAAGCTATTTACATTTAATAACCATATGTCAATACAAAGTGATTTCATAATGACAAGCTGTGACATAGCTCAACGTATTTATTTTATCTGACACGTTGATTGATATTCCTGTCGTTCATACACTTCGTTTCTTGCCTCTCTGCAAGAAGAGATTTCAAAAAGCCGTTTATAAAATTTGGATCAATACAGCTGGTAGAATTACGGAATGCAAACATATATGTCACATATAATGTCACTTAAGATTTAACGGAAATATTTTACTTGACCGGGAAAGAAACCTGGCAAGAACCCATAGCATAAAAATTGGATGGCTTCAAAAATGCCGTTGAAATGTTTCTCACACAGTAGAATATCCCGCGTTTGCCAGTACAAAATCACGGATTTGCTCATCTCCAGATATATAATAGCTATTGCTGAAGTGCCTCTGGATTCCAGCCAAAATTATTTCGAGAATTATTGCTAATAAAGCACGTTTCGTTGCACCGAAACGTATTTCATTTTATTGTAGATTTTGATTGCCGCGTTTTGTAAATCAAGGAAAACGATATCTTTATTAAATAAATATGCAAAATCATTTTTGTTATTAAATCTTATCGAATTGTTTCTACATTTTATTTAATAATAAAACTTATTAAGTTATTTTTCACGCATTATAAATATTTTAATGTTAACTTATCTCACGAACATCTCAATTAAATGTGAACATTGCGTAATATGAGATTCGATTCAAGAACAAATACGTTTCTCTGTCAATTAAATCAAACTCTGCCAGGGATAAACTGCAATGAGTGTATAAAACAATTTTAATCCAGTAAAAACCAAGGCTCAAGAGCAAGAGCAATTCACATAAAACTTTTCTTTTTTATGTAAAATGCGCAGTGTAATATTACTAATAAAATAAAACTCGATTTAAATACAGAAACACGAGTTCGAAATCTTCAGGTAACGGGATCGCACTGCCGAGCAGTGCTACAAATGGCATTACGTTAAATAGTTTAGTCGCTATTATCCTGGAACAGCCATTAACTTTGTGCAACAGCTTTTTTTCCAGGCCCGGTTTCAATTATAAAAGCGTCACTAATACGATCTGTTCTGCTGCAGGCAGCGAGCGACGGTACCGTCTTTGCGATCCATCTACGCACCTAGCTCATTAGTGGCATTAACACTACCAATCCTCGTTTCTACGAGGCAGTTAGCGGGGGGGGGGGGTGGTAATTATGCGCTTCGATGATTTCGCGCAAAGGTGGATATACGCGAGAATTCGCGTTGCACGTACATACGTAGACATGTACAAAAGCATATATACACAGGCATATATACACAACGGGCGCACAAGCATGCGTAGGCACGAGGAGATATACGAAAGCCCTGAAGTGCTTCATGCCTTATTCGCGCCTCGCAGAATATTTGTGTCCGCTACAGAGGGGGTTATGTGAAACTACCGTACCGAGATTTATGCACACGCATTCAAATCCGGACTAACGGATTCCGGCATAGCGGTCCCATAATTATTACGCACTTCTCTTTGTCTCTCTCTCTCTCTCTCTCTCTCTCTTTCGTTTCGCGGCTTTGATCCTTCGGAAGGCAAATCGCATTCGACGGCCCAGTTCGTGTCACATTACTAGCAACACAACTCCCACGTAGCGTGTAACACCGGGGGTCATTTTCGGTTTTTGGAATGACTGTAATTAGTGCGCGCAATAACGTGTTTCCGCGTTCGCGCCATGGCATATACGAGGCGCTTTCGCGATTTGCGGTAACCGACGGCACGAAATGCCGGTTATACAATGCGACTAAAGAGATTCAATTGTGGAATGCGTGTTGATAATGTTTGTTTCATAGCGGCCATTGGTTTTAAGTGGTCTTTTTACGTACTTAAGAGGTCGTGATCGTAAATTTCTTCTATTATACAAGTTGTGCGCAATAAATACTGTTAAATTCTTATTTTAAACCAATATGCGAGACATGAAAAAGTCCCGCTTTAATAATACATCAATTAAAAGTCATTGCAAATTTTATGATTTAATTTCATTTGTAATATAATATAAAAGGATAAAATTAAAATAATGATATAAAAGAATATTTGAATGAGCGAATGGATTCTGGAATCGTAATTGCGCATATAGAAATTAGTCAGTAATGTAATAAAAGAAGGTCGAAAAAATTAATTCGAATATTAGTTCGCCGAAATGCGATAAGCCAGTGTTAACAATCTCAATTAAAAAATAAAAATCTAAATAAATAAAAATCCCAGATATTGAAAACGTATATACTCATCGTTACTTAGACGGCGGAAAATTTAAAATACAAGATTGAAAATAAATTTTTATTTGTTACAGTATCGCTACGGTCTTATTATAAAAAAACTCGAATGTGAAAAATTTGTAACGCTGATTGCACATTTCTAATCTACTATTCAGATTTCGATCAGTCATTTTTTGTAAACTTGATTTCACTCGGTCTTTCAACTACGCTTGTGCTTTCTGGGAAAAAAAAAGTATTTTTTAAATGCAATTGTATTTTTTTACCTCTTCGAATGCGAGAGACAGTTCTTTTGTACAATATATTTTTCATCGTAGAAAAAAAAACCAAGGGACTATTGAAAGATTCAATTTATTCGACTACGCGATTCTAATTCACCAACGTACTCTACTGTTACGTAGTAAAAATAGCGTGAAGGACCATTCTTGCATAGCGAAAACAAAAATGGTTTAATGGCTACATCGTGTAAATATTGGATAATGTAAAAATACATATACTAGCGGGCTGCACCTACTCCACAAATGAATATGACCACGCATCCTCGATGATGCCATGCGTGTTTTTCCTGCAAGTAATCTGTACACGAAGGCAATTCCATTGAAGTCATCCAATTACTTTAATACGAGTGTCATTCATCCATTCCTTATTTTACTATAAAATGAAAGTTAACTCTTTCTCTTAAAAAAATTTATAATCTTTACCTACTTTCCATCTTACGTTATGTAATGCTTCATAGTTCTTTTATCACGAGACACGGCAGTGTCTCGCGCCAAGTATTATACAATATATAATATAATCAACTTTTTCACGAATAAACTTTTGGTTTGCAGTTATGAAAAATGAATGCAAACACGAACTGCGAATATGCGAAATACGCGGATAAAGAATATAGAACTTCTATTATTACGTCGTAATTTTTCTTGACCTCATGACCTCAGTTTGCCATTTAAATTTACAAATAATACATTTTCTTTAACTCCAGCTCTATTCCACTTCCAAGACTGTAATAGCAATCCCCCTTAAGTCCGTTTTCGAACGACCGTTTGACAAAGTGAATGTAAATCAAATTCTCACATCGTGATCACGAAAAACTTGAAAAAGGTATTACGTCCAAAGAAAAACTTCATTTGCTTTTGTTGACGTACGATAAGCCATGCAATAGTGTACCTGAGTGGATGAGAAACATGAGAGCACATTATTTTTATGATGAATCATACTTTTATAGTTATTTATGCCTTTCTTCAATACAGATTGTAAAATAACAATCATAACTTCATTTATCAACAAATAACCTGTTTCATTATTGATAAAAAGAAAACCTGTTACTCGCAGATAAAACTTTTCTCAGTTATCTAAAATTTTTATTTCCAGAAAGCAAGAGAGAGAGAGAGAGAGAACGAGAGAGAAAGAGAGAGTAAAAATTCACAAAATTCCAAGCAGACTTATCAACTTCGCAATAAAAAGTCATAATATGTTGCAAGATTAGATTCATTAGCACACGCACACACACACCTGTTTATTCCTTTAAGATAAAAGTTGTACCATTATTTTAATTATTAGTAGACACAAAACTGGGTCAGTGAACCAGCACTCAAAAAGACTAAGAAAATCTCTTCCTCCTTTCGTTATTTTGGCTGTGGTGTGAAATTTCACGCTTAACAAGCCATTTTTCTTATGCCAGAGACGATGATAAAGTACCGTAAGACTTATAATTCTGACGCAGCACTGAATATGTATATTCTTCCTTTCATCCCTATCATCTTTTCATCAAGAAAGTCGACAAACTTACCCCATATGAGAGGAAAAAGGAAGTTAATTAAAATTTCTTTCATACCGCAGGAGTTAATATATGCATATTTCAAATTTCTCTCTCATTCAGACTCATCGAGGGTCTTTATTCCAATCTAACGGGTGCAATTTGTTAACATTGAAAGATATTTCGACAAAAACTTTCAAAAAGTGTTTTTAAATGCGGTTATAAATCAGCCGATAAAATCGCGTTTTATTCTTTTCGCCGTTTGCAGAAATACTGCCAATCTACATAATGCAAGGGCCACTTAATCAGTGAATTACGACCATTTGTCACGATCCACCTCGTAAGCGTATGCATCAATTCTCAAAGTGTCACGACCACTCGCTCGTATATTTAGTCGGACTCTGTCAAAATCGATTTCTCTTTCTTACAACGATTGACATATTTTCACAAGATAGTCATCTAGAATGCAAATTCGCCATTTTCGCAAATATGTAATCTTTTTCGTCATCACCGGATCAGAACGACATTTAAACTTTAGCATTTATATAAGTTTTATATGTCGTTACACCTTTGCAATCTTCATCGTTATGGTTAATGTTGTTTTGCATATACATTGCGTAACATGCTGTAACATACCATCTATCCGATACAATCAGTGATTAAATATAGACGGAAATAAAATTGAACGTGCGTGTCGAGAGAATTTTTCAACGCGAGCGAAACGCGCCGTTTTATAAAACGTTAATTTCAAAGCTCCATCAAAAGACACGCAGGTCGTACTGAAACTCATTACGTGGCAATTGGAGATACGCTAGTGCAAAAGATAAGGTGACGTTTATGAAGAATTCTAGAAAGACGCTGGTCCGACACGAACGGCTGTATTGTGTCGCGTATTCTAAGCTCTTGCAAGAGCACGGATCACAAAAAGCTCGTAACTTACTGCGGATACAAAAGGTACAATGAAGCTCTCAATCTTGTAATCTACCGAGTCGGCACGAATGTGAAAGTAACATTTCCATACCAGATCAATGAAAAACAATGTCTGTGTAAAAGAATGTAAAAATAGATAGGAACTAAAATTTAAACGAAAAAGTTTGCAGTTTTGGATATTACAATTCACAATCAACCTAACTTTCTCCATAAGATAATAATTATAATAATTAGGAACAATTAATACTATAAATAATCGCATTGTACACGTGTATCGTGTATAAAACGCGTGTTCTGCTATACCTTATACCCGAAAATAAAGAAACCACCATTTTTCTTCATTTTTATGCGTACAAGTCAACGCTACCCAACTATGCGAGACACGTTATACACAGCATTACTTTTGACTGCGTAGGAAGCAAGAGGCGACCTTGTCGTGAAAGAAGCACGACATACCAAGCGCACAAGACATATTCCTCGTTTATAAACGGCGCGCAACAGCAATAAAGTTCCACATTAATAAACGGCACTAGATGTCAAGTAAATTATTCTCTCTCCGACACCTCTGCTAAGTTTCGAAAGAATGCGCATGAGTTTCATATATGCCCCACGAATGCAGTTAAAAGGGATTTTATCTTCATCGCGTGATGAAGACCCTTATTTATAAGAAAAATAAAAATTTTGCACTCTTAACCGTGACACAATACAATTAATTTTTAATTATTCCGATTGTATTGAGCATTGCTGTCCTGATAAAATTTCATAAAACACCTGAGATTTTATGTCTGCTCTTTCCTCTCTTTTTTTTATTTTATATGAAAGTAACAAAATATAAAATCAATATCGTTTTCCAGACTGTTATCATAAATTATAACACCATTTATTTATCGAAGTCAAAAGCGCCCGCTATATTAATTACGTTATTAATACTTAACCATCATATTTAACTATCAATAATCGAATAAAAATACTCTGATAAATAAAGCACCAATTCAACACATGCATATCATTCACAGTGTTTGTCATAAATTCATAATTTTTATAATTTTTTATAAATATCGCATAAATTACAAATCATAAATTATTATAAATTACATATCGCTAAATTAATATGCGCTTATGTAAATAGCAAAAAAAATATCTAAAATCATCGAGAACGATATGGATGTATCAAATTGTGATACCCGAAAAGCAATAAAATTAAAAACGACAAACGATCCAAGGGGCAGACGAAGGTTCAATAAAACGACTGTCTGGCGAGGGTAATGACTTTTCGCACATTCGCGATTCATTCATATCTGTCACAACCGGTGGCCGCCTGTCAAACTTTCCATGACGACAAATGATTTTAACGAGCTATACAATTCGCGCTGAAACGTCCTATTCGCGATTGTCGACACATCTGTTTGACGCACTTTTTGATCGATCCTACGCTACTATTTTTAACAACTCGCGAAGGGCTCGGGTAACCCTGCTCGTTACTGAATTAACGTAACAAGAGCGCCTCGCTTTTTGCAGGATTAAAACACTGCCATCCAATAAGACGATGCAAATCATTCTTGCTCCATTTCAGTAGATATTTCTCAAAATATTCTACTCTTTCTTGCGCGATTAACATGTGCATCTTTAAGTCAAAACAGAAAGATTAAGTGAAAAATTCTTTCTTGCAAGCAGCATTAGAAATATATGTATAAAGTAGCAATATATGTGTTAAAGTCACTTAGAAAAAATTTTAACTCTTCCTCTGTTAGACAAAAATTCTTTATAGTTTATATATTATAGTTATTGTAGCTAAATATATTTTATTATAGTTGTTATAGAGATAGACACATTATAATTGATATGCAACAGTAATACTTGCAATTTTTATCTTTTTTTTAAGCTTGAAAACTGTAAAACTCATTTACGCGCATGTGAGTGTGAATCTTTACTTTAATATTAATGACAGATTTTTTTTTAACAGATTTAGAAATACATATTTAAAGATGCATCTTTTACATCTCTTTTAAGATGACAGTGTTGAAAATACACTATCGATATATAGACTTCTACTTTTTTAATGTACCGAAGTACTTCAAAATATGCTCTTTAAAACCATACGTATACATTACGTTGGTCAACTGCACCCTAATTTGTCGACCAGTGCCTCGGCAAAGCCTCACCCTGTTCTCGATAAAAATAACTTTTTATTGCGAAGGAAAAATATTCGAGACGAACTTCTCCATGTTGTTGAATATCTTATAAGTATTAAAGATATATGCATCTTCAGCGAATGCTATGAATCTGATATAAGTACCAATTATTAATAATATGTATATATTTTACCGTTTTACATCTCTATAAATTAATTTGAATTTTAAGGAGACTAGTAAAACATACGTAACTATCAACTAATTATTTATTAAATTAATTATTATATTGTTAAAAATTTCTGTATATTCTAATTTTACGTAAACGAATATTCTGCGTAATATCGAACTATGCAAGTTCTTAAATAAGCCATTACATTTGTTTGGCTTGTTCGCCAATATTGCATAAAAAATTTAATTTTTCATTCCTTTCCAAGAACTGACCTAACTTCCATCTGTCATATCACGTTGTTACATAAGACTTAATCCAGCCAGAATGTCGGCTGCAAGGCAAGGATTTTATTTATGAATCCGAGTGCACGTGTGGCTTGTCGTGGTTCATAGCCGCGGGATGAATGTAACATAATTTAAGTAGTGCAGAATGTATTGTAGATTTGTAGCGATACGGCACGGAATACGTGCGCGAATATGTTGTATCTTGTTATGCACGCGATGCCACTGATGGTGATACGCAGTACAAACATTATCCAGTGTGCACTGTTACATAGGGATTTGGTTGTACGCATTGTAATTTGGGAGGGGACCGTACATCTTGCGGTTGGAATGAGGGCCTAACAACGGGAGGCGATGAGAATAACTATTAATCCTTCGGGATCGAGATAAATCCCCAATGGTATTCGGATCGCGTTCGGGCTTGAAACCGAATCCATTTAGCTTATGTGTCCGTCACAATCATTAATTGACGTAAACGAGATAGCTATTACTTTGATGCATAATTACACGCAGCATTCAACTTTTTCCACACAAATTCATACCTACACGCTTTGCATAACAAAATTTCGTAATGATTTCGAAATCAATTTTTCAAATGTCACATTTTACCGTAATTGTTTCTTAATTGAAATAGTCTGTCGAGCAATTTCTAATTAAAATTTCAAGTAAATTGCAATTCATTGAAAAAGTAAGATGTGAACAATAACGAGACTATTTAAAATTTAACTCACAAAAATACTAGTATTTCAAATTAATTGTGAGTTATTTTTTATATTATATTATGCTAATGCGTCAATTAACATAATCAACAATCGCATTATTTTAAGAGCTATGTCTGCATTCCGAATAACAAAATAATTTAAAAGTTTTAAGCTTTCGAACGATAGATTAATCCAACTTTCGATTGACTCCAATCTCTATTTACCGGCTTGAATCTCAGCTGTTGAGACGCTTCATCTAATCGTCAATTGAGAGAAGCGCATTCACCGCGATCGCATCGCGAAAAAAACAAGAAATATCGTTTAACTTTAAACTACAGTTTCAAGATTGCTCTCAGGAAAATTGTTTTTGACAACTTGCGCAATATTCAATTAAACCGCAATGAAGTATCCCCGTAAAAGCGACGGCGCTGTCTTGAATTTCCGGAATTATTAGCTTGTGGACAACCGTACTTCCGTTTTGCCGAGACATTTTCATTAACAACGTACATCAAAGGCATTTCCCGTCTTCTCGTAAATACTATACTTAGATGCTGAAAATGTACTTGCCGTATGAACGAACAACAAATACGTAACGGTACGCCTTACATCGTAAGGTATCAATTTTATACAACCAAATCTTATTTTCTGTTCAATATAGAGGAATAAAAGGAGAAAATAAACAGAGGGAAAAATGCTCAGAGAAATACCCCTCGTCTTGCATAAAGGCGTTTTGAAAATGGATGTGGTAAAAAAGTGATTGTAACAGTTACGCGCTATTATAAAAAAATTCATAATATTATCGGTTTTTTTCTCTTGACTGATATATATATATATATATAATACAAATATAGATATTTCAAATCGCAAAGCGTAATATTTCGCAAAAGTGTGAAACCAACCACGTAAATGCACGGCCATAAATAAAAAGTATATTCAATTCAAAAGTAATATTTTATATTGATGGTTTTTTTAACAATCGGACAATAAATGTCGGTATTGCCGGATTGCGTGCAAGCACTGCACCTTTTTCCTTGTTTTGCTTTTATTATGTATAAAACCAATTTCAACCACCACATACTATGTATGAATTTTAATAAAATATTTCCTTTAGTGTTTTTATTATAAGCACTACTTTCATAATTACAAGCGCAAATTATTCAGGGCTTTCCCTTCGTTTCGGTGTTGCTTCAATTCGCAGTTCAATGTGAGTCCGTTTCAATAGAGTGAAGATCTGTCTGAACGAATCGGGGAAACTCTAGCAGCTGCTGTTTACATGTTTTGTAATTCTGAATCAATGACTTACAGAGCGATAATGTCATTATTTGATATAATGAAATAATCCAATCTCTATCTCGACGAGAATCGGTTTTTTGCGAAATAGAGTACTGTTGTTTGCGTTAAATAAGTAACATGATCGCAAATTAAACTCGTAACTCCCGCTCTGGTATACGTATACTGCAATACAATAACGCACTCACGGTATAAATATCGCGCTATCTGGCAAATAAACAAAAAGAAAGCGTTAAAATAATACGACGTTATAAAACAGCTCCCAGTTAAATAAGACAGGAGTACGAAACGGCTATAATTTCACTAGCATTGTTTATTGGAGCACATTGTGTACGGTTATTCACTCTACCGTGCTCCGCAGAAAACAATTGGCAAAAGCTAGCCTCCCCGATATTACTGCCGTCAATCAATGGAGAAACGAGAAAACAACGAGAAAAGAAAGAGAAACTGACATTGATCATCTGTGGAAGGGCGACAAGTAGGTTTCCGAAGACTAAAATACTGCTGGTAAAAGTTGGAGACGTAGCAATATAGAAACCATCCCGAAAATGATTCATACCTCGTCTTTCGTGAGTTCCGAAATATTGTTTATATCACAATTACAGATAATCCCCAGGGATCACCCTAAGAAACGAAGTCTGCTACTCAATATGTATGCGTGCGAAAAATAAAGAAAAAAGATATTTCTCATTTTCTAGAGATTCGCAAAGATATGTAACTAAACGACAAGAAACTGACGATTACTATAAATGCTCAATTATTATTTATCTCGATTTATAATTATTGTGCGAGTGCGTGTATAAATTTCCATTTTTTTAAGTTTCCATTTTCTTGTGTATATATTCGTTCATAATTATTACACATACTTGTTATAATATTACAATTTATTTATTAAAATATAATATATTATTTATTAAAATATAATATATATACACACAAGGCTCGTTGACTATAATAGATATCTGAATAAAGATTACAAGAGATCATTTTTCTCAGCGACACAATTGTATGAGTGAGCGTCATATAGAAAAATGTTTCACCAGACTTTCGCGTCTTATTTGTTCACGTAGAATTGAAATCATTTTTGGTTCAGGACTACCCGCATATCACTTACAAGAAATCTAATATGGAAGAAGGTAAGTTTTGAATCTCCCCGTACTTTTCCCCCGAGGACGACCGAAAAGTTAAAAGTAGATATCATTCCTGTCACGTCAGAAAAATAAGAAGAGTTTGATCGAAACGTATCGGAAACGATTGGCGTACGAGCAACGATTTTCACTCCACGTCGGAGCTGTTTTCGCGTGACAAATAACTGTTAACACGCTGCGACTATTCTTTATCACGATCGAGATGTCGCTGAAATCCCATCAGCAAATTTTAGATGTTGCATCGACCAACAGGAAGTCATCGAATATACATTCGTCGAGATGATCAAACATTTATGCATGAACTTTGTCTGATCTTTCCATATCAAGGATGCTTTTTGTAAGTGAACTATTTTGGATGGGAAATATGATTCGTACGTTGTATATTTCAAAGCGAGATATCTCCTGCAGATTCCGCGAGATACGAAGTTAGTTAAACTTTTGTCTCAAACATTTCTTTCTAAAATGTATAATTTTTGAAAAATTTAGAGGTTTCCATGCTTTTTCCTCATGTACAATGATAATATACTTTACGAAATACTTTCGGGGGAAATATAAGAATGAAACGAAAGAGAAATCGAGATGCAATTATCTAAAGATGATATAATAAGAAATGGAGGTTTCCGTTTAAAAAATTCAATTACGAAAGAGGAATCGAGATGCAATTATCTAGCTTCTGTTTTACCAATTCAAAAATTAGATGTATAAATTTTGTTTCTAACAAACTTTTTAAAAGAATCATCTTACAACTAGTCTAAAAATATAACTCTCATCAGAAAATTGCATTTTGAATCTTACGTTCTCACGTTATTCTCAAATGTATTTTACAAAGTGAATTATTTCATCTCCAATGGTCTCCACTCTACTCTAGAGTTACGTATATAGAACGTCCTCCAGTTATACCTTACAATTAGAAATATAATGTATATGCTTATCAATTCGTGCTCTTTTGTTGCAATGTGTATTAATAACTGGCATTGCGTTCAATTTACAACTGAGAATAGTTAATGATTTATTTGAGATATATAATAATAATACACGCAGGAGCCGACGCGTAACGCTAATATTGATACAAACAGAATTCACGCATCGTGAAATAACGATTTCCCTTGGGCATTTAAACCCATTTAAATAATTATTATTGCGCAGCGGATACTCCGTTAAATGTCCAATTTGCGGGCAGAGCTACATTTCAGATTTAAGGCTATAAGCTGTCTCACGTGTGGCGAAATGCTTTCACGTACCGAAACGGCGTAACATTGAGACGTAAAGCAACACAGCATTCGAAAGATTTAACTCCGAAACGTATCTTCAAACTGATAAAAATTCACGGTTGAAAATAGAATACAGAATCGTACAAATCCGTGTGGGGGCTTTTAATGCGATACCATTAGGAAAAGGCACGCGCTCTCGCTCGCCCCAATGTAAAACACACTCGCCGCACTCAATCCGGCCATAATAGCTTTCCAGTGTTAGATGTATAATATGCACGAGGCCACGAAAAACTTCCAGATAAAACAGAGACGAAACAACAAGGTCAAAAAAGTGATAAAGCGGACGAAGAAAAGAAGTCAGATATTCGTAGCCCTCAATATTAATATAGTTCACATCCTTCGACATCAATGGACCTACATCGAAATGCTGTCAGAACATAAAATATTAATCTCTATAAGAAATAAAGGTACGATATTACTCCTTATGTTAAAAAAATTAATTTACTCTTCTCACAATTATTTTAACGTGAAAGGACAGTTTTTGTGTGTTTTTTAAGTAAAAAAAAAACCATAAGTAAAAAGAAACATTTTGCTATAAAGTTTTTATAAGATGAACCGAAAATCATATCTCAAAAACAATGTAAAACTCTAGTGTTCGAACGTGCATAATCCTAAATATCAAATAACAATAAAGTATATTAAAATTATAATAGATTCGATAACAAGGGTAGGAATAAGTGATAAAAACTTGATATAACTGCTAAAATTATTGACCACTCGTTTCAGCTCTGTTTCATGACGTTACTTAAACGAACCCTTCTTGCTTAAACCATCAATTTTGCGCTGGTCACTGTAACCCCCTATCCACTTTAGCCCCTATCACCCTTTAGAGATTACTATGGAAACGCGATCTAAGGCACTATTCCATCGTGTCTATGTATAACAGGGAAAATTGAATTCATTGAAATTATACCAGTTTCTGTCCGGACCGACTTTGATGAAACGACGAGTTTCGAACGGAAATACGAAGCGCACGTTTTCAATCGAACACAAATTGCTACACGTTGTTATCTGCGCTCATTGTAAGCCTCACACGCTCGAAGAGCCGACATGCGAATATCTTTGGAGGTTTCTGAGAGACGAAAAGCTCAGTACAGCGTGCATTAACGACAGAAATTAACGCCGGGACGCTGTTACAAATTGTTTCGCATATGTGCAAAATGATTCTCGCTGTCACATGTGTTAGGAGATATCGCGCAATGCCTGCACTTTACAACGGAGGGAATAATAAGGAGGAAGATTCATCACCGAGTTCTATTAAATACGACCGCGGTATAATGCTAGTGTAAGGCAAGAAAATATATTTCTAGAAATTTTATGGTGCGAGATTGTTATATAAAATGTTACTCATTTCTTTCTCTGTTCTCTTGAACGTTGAAAATCTCGAGAGAAACGGTTCAAAAAAATTATTATTTTTTACACGAGAATAGTAATAATTACATGCTTATTTGTGTTAACCCCACTTTTCTGAAAATGTGTATATTTAAGAGAATATTTTATAAGAGAATTGCAACTGTACCCATATTTCTATGCGTCTTCGCGACATCCTCCACTTGGAGTGTTTAATGCTAAATGCAGACATATAACCTCATATTTTATATACCCATGAGAATTGCGTTTCCACATTAGTGTGGGATCAGAGAGCGTTTACCAAATCTGTGATGACAATGCGGAACTGAGTGTATTCATGAAACATTCCCCTATCTGTACAACCGCAGTATTTTCGTACGTCATCCCCATGCGTTTAGAGCGCCCCAATTTTCGGATAAATTACTCGATTAATTAACTAAACATACCAATCAATTGAGCACTTCCATTGAACCGATTTGCTAACGCAAATCCGCATTTGTAGGTGCTAATTACGTTCGCTATTCAAAGACACCGAGACACGCGTACGTGGATTCCATTCGCGAGAGTGCCGTTCTGTTAACACGAGACAAACGACGAGTGCAGTTGCGAAAAAAAAAAAGCAATCCTCGCTGATACGGAGATTGCATTGCTACGTCAAAGCCGAGAGTTGGGAATCACTCTCATATCGCTGCTACCGGAAGCTGATACCAATGGCCGGCGCCGATGACAGGAGACAAACCCGAGTAAAGAGCAAGGCACTTCGGCGAGTTGGGACGCGCTTCAGCGGGGATCACATGCGAGAGAACCGATAAAAGGGAACTAGAAAAAGTAGCAACTAGGAAGAATGAAGAGTAATGAAGCGTTCTATTCTGATGCGAGGCGACCAGGAACCAGGAGCTTTTTTTTCCGCCCGGTAACGTATGCCGACATTTTAATGGTGCCTATTGTTAACTCAGATTCCTGTCTCCACCACCCGCACGGGACTAAGCCTGTTTCCTTTCCTCCGCCGCAGAATCGTGTAGCGATTCGATTTTACAAGTATCGCTCTCACATTGTGGCTTGATTAAATCTACCAAGGTGGGACGACGCTCCCAGTGTTTTCCAAGTATTCTTTTTGACAATATTCTTCCTTCTTTTACAAAGCGAAGGTACCATTGAAGATAAAGATATAGCGAGAGAGAAAATTATATAAGGGGAAAATAAAAAAAAAAAGATTATTTATATATAGCTTCTTCACGGCATTGTACGTGATGAATACAATCAGCGCAATATACTATATACCGTTTCGAAATAAAAGAGAGATATAAGAGTTTTGATGGAATTATATAAACGAATTTTAAATCACGATAACAAACAATCTAATTTACATCTCTCGCGTATAGGTCTACTTGAAGAAGAGATTTAAATTAAGATTAAATCTCCATTTGCCTTATAGATTGCCGCGTCCAAGACTCCTTGATCGTTCCTAAGGAGACCTGAACTCTATTCGCGCTTTGGTCGCAAAGATGCAAAGAACTGCTTTGACAGACGAGAAAGGACAGTACGGGGGGGGGGGGGGGCGGGGGAGAGAGAGAGACAGAAAGAAACAGAATGAAAGGGAGGAAGGCATAGAAGGAGACTAGAATGGAGAAGTGGACGCAGGCGCAAAAGCCGTTCCCCCCCAGTATTACGAGGCGTCGCGACGCCTTTTCGCTTCATTCGGCGTCCGGACGTCAACTTACCACATATGTGGGACCGCGCGACGCTCCTCGCATCATTACTCTAACGTGAAACAGCTGTGTTAATCGCGCTGGAATCGCTGGCGAAGGGAGAAAATCCGCGGGACGATGGGTGCGAGTGCGATGAATGGAGAATTAAGATAAACTGTACAAAGGGCGATACAGCGCAACGCGAGCGATCTCAAATTGGCGCCCGAAACAATTTTAGCTGGCGGCATTTCCGCGATCAAAAGCTCGCCCAGTGATCGGTTAAGTGGGGGCGGTAACTCGATCTGCGAGCGGCGAGGCGAGTGGAAAATTGAAAGCGGAATGTTTGTGCATCTCTTGGTCCGGATTGACGATAATGCTCGTTTCGTGCTCGAACGGTTATTACGCTGTGCGTAGAAAAGTGTTCCTATGGCACTCGAGGATCATTCGCACTACACCAGGGTGCGGCAGCCACGATTAATAACTGAAGCGTCCTTCTCACACGTGTCACCGGCCGTACGTGTCACATGACGCTGTGTGATCCTGCACGCGACACACAAATTCGATTTGCTCTCGGAAAGTCGCGCTTCCTCGAATCAACGTGGAAAACGTCGGACTGCGCGCGGCCAGCGCGGGCTAATTTTAGAAAGATTAATTAATCATCATCCCCTTTAATCGTAATCCTGTCCGCTAATTAGCAATGCTGCTTGATATTAATACGTCAGGCATTTGCATAATCTAAATCGCTATTAAGAGATCTATTATCTTTATTGTTATAGAAGAGAGAAACTTAGTCTTGATATTGTTAACGCGCGAATCGACTTGGATCTCTTAAACGCTGAAACACAGGCTCCAAAACGTGAGACGTAAAAGTCGAGGTCAAATGACTGCGCTCGTACTGGACGCTCCGATTGGAAATGTCAGATTGTCACGCGGCAACAATAATGCTAACGAAAGTTTTGTTACTGTTATATTTCAGCGTTTCATCGCGCTACCTTTGACAGCGTTAAAGTTTGACCGGAACACCTTCGACTATGATCGTTGGAGGTAAATTGAGGGAGAGGACCTTCAAGCGCGTAGTAACTTTATCCCTCCCTTCATCTCCGCGCGCGTGCACGAGAATGAATCGTCTCAAAGTTATCGCGCGATTTCCAGGTCGAAGAATGTAGAAAAATTATCACATTCTCCCGATGTCGAATCAGTGAACGGCGACTCTCTCCTTGTCATCAAAGTTAGTCGGCCGAAATTTTAAAGTGAATCAAAAATGTGATATAAAGTAGAATTGGCTCGATTGTCCCGACCACACATCTCTCCAAAGTGGCATCGAAATGACGAAAACGTTTGCTCGTTTGCTGTGAAATACGCCAATGCCGGTTTATAAATGTTCCCTTAGATAGAATTTATCACGGTAATTATCACTGCTAAATCAAGAACACTCATTGTTGTATACAATTGTAACCTGTGTGTGATAACTGTCTTCGTTAATCTGACAGTGATAACTTTTAAATAACTTAACTAAAATTGTAATCTCAATTCGATGGTCAGTATTAAAATACGTCTAAATCGTTGGCAACGTCATGGTGTAATTTTGTCAATGTAAGTTCATGTGATAATGATTATGATAAATCGCCACTTTTCACCGGAAACTCCAATTCCGAGTAACTTGGAATCGCGTCGCGTAATTCGTGCAACGTTCTTTATAAAAAGAAAGACAGCGAGGGAACTATTGTCATAAGTGGTAATGATTCAGCCGAGAGAATTCGAGGCTCCGAGGCGCGTGAAAGAAAAAGAGTTGGTTGATCTTCCGTATCCCGCAGTGGAAGTGCGGCTTACTCGCTCGCAGGACCGCTTTATCTCGCAAAGATGAATTTCAGCGAGAACTTGACGTCGGCGCCGGAACCCACGGAATATATGTGCGGCGCGCGTTTGGAATCCTTCTACAATTGGTATACTCAGGTGCACGGCTGGGCTAGTCTGCTGGTATGCATATTCGGCTCAATCGCCAATGTGCTCAATATCGCCGTGCTGACGCGCCGTGAGATGCATTCGCCCACTAACATGATTCTCACCGGTCTCGCTGTGGCCGATCTTCTTGTGATGATCGAGTACATTCCTTACGCGATCCACATGTATCTCTATCGACGATCCCGCAGAGATACCTTCACTTACGGTTGGACCATATTCGTGCTGTTCCACTCGAACTTCACTCAGGTGTGTCACACGATCTCGATCTGCCTGACGGTGACCCTGGCGGTCTGGAGGTACATCGCGGTGGCGCATCCACAAAGGAATCGCGAGTGGTGCAGCAATAAGCGCACCTTTTTGATGATCGCCTTCGCCTATGTGTCCTGCCCGATACTTTGCATACCGCTTTACATCAACACCGAGGTGAAGCCGCAAATGGAAATGTTAGACAAGTTTGGGATGAGTGTAAACCTGACAGAACTCCAGCAGACGAGTGCGTCTTTCGACGGTGTGACTAACACCACCCTGTACTTCGTGAAGCTCACCGATTCTCCGATGAGCAATGTTCTCAAGAACATCAACGTCTGGATCTACAGTGTAGTGATCAAGCTGATACCGTGCATGGCGTTGACGGGATTGAGCATCAAGCTGGTCAAGGTGCTATTGGAGGCAAAACGGAGGCGGAAGAAACTCACTACGAAGAACACCGCCATTAAGATGGGCAATGGTAAGGAGAACGCCTGCGAGAAGCACAAGAAGAGGAGAAAGGGCCAGGATAAAGAAAGACAGACTGACAGGACTACGATGATGTTGTTGGCGGTGCTCCTGTTGTTCCTCGTCACGGAAATGCCGCAGGGCATTTTAGGATTGCTCAGCGTTATATTGGGCCCGAGTTTCTTCAAAACGTGCTACGTAATGTTGGGTAAGTCCAGAACACTTGGTGTTACGGAAATAAACATCGTATTATTATTTCGGTCGATTTACCATTAGCATTATCACATTTCGCAAAGCAGTTAAGATTTAATCCAAAGTCCTTTTTATTTCTAGTCCGATTTTTATATGCGCTCGAGTGCTCACATTTAACAGTTGAATTTCCTACAATACCTAAAAAGCGTACTCTCCGTTTACATAATCAATTCAACTGCTTTCAAATGCTCGAAAAGAACAAAAGCAGTGAATGTTTCGCGCTATAATATAAGGATATGTTCGTTATACAATATATTCATTATAGGTACATATCGCGAGAGCTGAGATTTAATTAATAATTCTATTGTAATTTAAATAGATAAATATTTGAGCACCGCTATTGTGACAATGATAAATGTGCAAGGATTAAATTCTCTATAATAACGACGGTACTATATTATTCATTTTATATGTCATGTATATTTTAAATATAGCTTCATTTCCATTATTCTCAATATCAATAAAAGTTTTTATACGGCTTAGCAACGAAACAAGGTGAAAATGATTTGAATACGGTTAGATAACAATATTTATGCTATCGATCATACATTGCATAACTTTTTTATATTAGTTTACTGTAGCATTAGTTCCGCGTAAAAGTTTTAATGGCTGCTAATGTAATTCAAGCGCATCATTAACCGCCATTATTCACCGCATTATACATCTCTAATAAAAGTATGCCGTAAAAAAGAAGTTATTGAATTTGACCAAAAAAATTGATATTAAGTCGTAAGCTAGCGGGAAACTTACAAGCAGAAGTTCGAGCTAATGAAAATTGAGTGCGATGCAAGAACAAAAAGGCGATTTAAATTCACGCCACGAAGACTCGTACGAATCTCGAGTATTTGCTGTGAATTTCATGAATTCGTCTATAAGACGTCTCATTTGTGGGAGAAACCGTAAATAGAAAAACACGTTGCCGCACTCGACATTTACGATAAAGCATATAAAACTTCTATCGTAAAAGTTTTTCAAGAGTAAAAGAGAGTCATAGCGTGAAATATGACAGTCCGATAGTTTGCACAGAGAAGTTCTAATAAGTGCGATCTCCGTCAGCAAGGTAACTGCTATAGCTTTTATTTAACGCGCAGAGCAACAAATCATTATCGCTCGTCACACCACGTTCTTCCCTTAATTGGTATAACATTTAAAAAATTGCGCGATATTAAAAAAGAATATATAAAGAAACTTGTCAAGTCAGTATAACGAGATCTCTTATATAAGATTTCACATTTCCTGCAAATTAACGCAAGATCAAGTTTCACTTCATATTATTGGAATTGTTAATTAATCGATAACGAGAAATTTCTCAGAAGAGCTATAAAAGGGAGAAAAATGCTATCTAAATTATGATATACAACGATCAGCCTGGCAAAAGATCGTACGGTTAATAATTGATGTGCTCGATATTACGATGTCTCATGCGTGAAATATGAAATTGAGGCGGAAACAGTGTTACGCAGATCAAATTATGCATTTCACGAACATTAAATATGTTTACTTTACGTCACCGGCATTTTCATCGTCGTCACGTTTAATCTGCATTTTACATCATCATACATTATATGTCGTTCTGAAATTGTTACGAGCGTGTTGTGAGTGGTTGAAAGCATTGCAAATACTTTTAAAAGCAGGATATTAATACATTATGTCAATTACAACTTATTATCAAAGCTGCACTTTTACGGTACTTTATAACAACGCGATATTTCATCATAAATCATATATTATGTCGTTATCATATAAAATTCGCTTACAATAATGTGTTTTGAAATTATCGCCACTAGATTACAAGTGCGTAATCGCGCTTTATTAGGTTTACCGCGCTAGAAATTATTGCAATATTCACCCCCCTGTTTTACAGAAAAAGATATAGGGACGGAAATGCTGATGTACCAATGTTGACGTCGTTCTCTTCACAGCAAAAACACGATAAAATCGCAAAAAAAATCAATACCCTTCTTTTTTTATGACATAATCCTATCGTAAAATTATACCGAAAGCAGGAAGAGAGTCGCGCATAATGCTGTGTGTGACAAATCTTCTCCGCTATAGTATCCAAATGCGACATAATAAGGTCTTTTTACCCCGTCGGAATATTGGATCGGAAAAGGGACCAAATACTCCCCGCTAGATGTCGAAACTTCGCAAATATTTTATGTTATATGAAATTCCCTGCGTCCGAATCTCTTAAGCTCGATTTCTTCGCTGATATGTTGTCGTACATTAAATCAATCCGTCAACTATCTTAAAAAATGAGAAAAAAAACGTTTCCTTCATATCCCGAAGGAAATTGCAGTGCCTGAGAGTAACTCATTTTCTCGTCCCATTGCGTTATTCTCTTCACGATCCAATTATCAAGAGGTATGAACACTTTTATAAGATAATTCGAATATGTTCGTACAATAGGTATGCAGATAAAGATGTGTATAAGAGTGATACTTCGTTATGATTTAAAGCCTTCCGCGATTCATGAATACTTTCGAGGGTCACAAACTTTTTCTCTTTTTTCCCCGTTAGCAAAAAATAAATTGGGGATCTGCGGTAGAACGCGAATCGCATAAAACGAGACACGCGGGACATCAGAGGAAAATCTGAACTTTCACTAATTGTACCAAAGAAATATTTTATCGCTGCGAATTTTATCGTAATTATTTATGTAAAAAATATTTTTATTCTTACACGATGGTGTCATCTGAAACTTGAAAGCACACAAACAGCTTCACTAACTCGAATGTCCATATCTTATTGTTAGACATGAGAAAACTAATCAGACATTTTAGAATATACAACAATCTAAATATTCACGTAAATCAAGCCTTCAGAACTTTAAGTTTTTAATTATCCGAAATTTGGAATACTTTAAGATACATATTTGAGGTGGAAAAATAGGAAAATGTAAAATTTCGGATTTCCCAATATTTAAATATCAAAAAGAGTTTTGACCATATCTCGCGATCGTGAATCCTGCGAACGACAGGCGATTTCATACATTTCCAGTTAGATTTACCTCTTCTGTTTTTGATAGCCAGCTAGTATAGTCTCGTTTGCATTCTATCTTCGATTGGCGTATTCTAATTAACACGTGTACTTTCATCGACATTGTAATCGTGTACAAATATAATCTTGTATGGCGAAAGCAAAGGCCAACCAGCATCATGTACCTATGCGTGCGATACGTCGATACATGCACCAACGCTATTCTCCTCTCGATTTAACCGCGGGGTTTCATGCAAAATACAAATTTTTCTCTTTATATGCCGAAGATTACACGGATATTACAAGAATATTAATGAGTTGTCAGTAAAAGAATTGCAGATCTTTTTCAACGATTATTTTCTTCCTTCGTTTGTTTTTATATTTGTTTTTATCTTCACCAGCAATTGCCGATCTGCAATTAAATACACATCTTGCTTAAAGATTAAGACACTAAGTTTTCCTATAATTTAGGAAAAAAAATAATTAAATGGACCCATCTGCTTTTCTTTCATTTCATCTTTACGTAAAGGATCGAAAGTTATATATGCAACCACATTTCCACATAAAACAATCAAATTAAACTTTTGTACCCGGAAGCGATGTAAGTAAGTTTATTGAAACTAATTCCACGGCGGTCTGCTACGAATGAGTTGACTATCTAGTGAAAATATTATATATTCCATTTGCCAGTTCATCAGCATGGAATATGTTTTCTTTCACCGTGACATAAAACATCAGATTCCTACGTATTGGAATTTCAATACGTATCAATATTAGATCAATATTAGATATAGGAAAAGTTGATGTAAAAATTTCACATCACGTACTTCAACTTGGAATTTCAAACGAGTAATTTCTACAAGTCTTTTTTTATAGAAGTGCCTCTGTACGTGTGTGTATATCGACGTCTGGTACGTTCGGCGAGCAAAGAAAGTTTGCGCTACATACGATTATTTGCATGTATTATCTCGCTGCTAAAATTTCTAAAAGAAAGACTCAATATCGCGATCTTATAAGTGAAAGAATTATTCTGGTAAGAAGTTGAAAAAAGAAATTTAATACAAATAAACCGTTTGTCAAGAAAATTGCTTTCACGAACGACGGAAAATCTGATGTTAATGCGGTAAGAATGAAAGCGTCTATGTATAAAATATTAGTTTTTATTCGTCTCACTTGGCCAATATATACTGATTCTAGCGACAAGTAGAAAACACAATTCCGAGTTAACTTTGAACATTCATACGTGACATGCGACGTCTATAAAGTCGCCTAATAAATTTCACTTGTGCGACATTATGACGTACGCGATAGTAACTTGTAACATAATTTCCGTTGCTGCATTTATATGGTATTTGCTGCTGTTAACTTTCTCGTACTTATAACGTCCGGTCACATGTTATCGGGCGGTGCGAGGCACATTACGGCAGTTCGTATTGAATGATATTTCCATTCCTATTAGCACGACATTAACGGTTCGCGTTTCGCCACCGATGACGGTGTGTTGCGCAAGTTCTTTAACTCCCGTGACTGTACTTTCCGTCAACAAAGCGTGTAATTTAAAAACAACAAATGCTACAGCGCTCACAACAACAAATAGGAATGGCTTTTCCAACGGTCCTGTTATGTTGAACGCTAAATAGCGACAGATAATACATCGTCCTTCGTGCAGCTTCGTAACTTTCAAATTACGAAGGCTTAATCAATAAGTAATTAATAATGCAAGATTAAAAAGTGAGAAAGTTAGATATGAAGATTCTGCAAAATATAACAAACTTATAATTCAAAATTTTTCTAGACCATCCGGTGTCTCCGATAACATCTAACAAAGTTGGTCTCGCAAAAAAACGCGAGAATAACAATTTCTGAATATGGAACTTATAATTTGATTTTGCGATCCAGAGAGAGAATAAAATTTTAATTTAAAAATTTTGTACTTTTTATATAATGTTGGGATGTCCGCCCTTTCTTCCTGGATCGACCAGGAAGTATTATATGGGCCATCTTATGAAAGGTAGATTTCACAGAAATACGAATATAATAAATTACAATATTATTTTAATAAAGGTGGTAGGTTACCAAATATGATAAACAGATGCCCTTTCTAATGGATCTGTGATCTCGGTAATGAGCATACGAAAAGTGTATAATTTGAAGCGGCGTGATACCATCAGCAGAAAAGTTAGACGCTAACGAGGAAGTTACTGATTCCGCAATAACTCCGAGTGACATAAACGCGACATCACGTCGCGCATTATCTCAGCACGCTACTGGGAATAACGAGTACGATAGTAGCATGAAGGATGGACACAAAAGAGAGAGAGAGTAGAGCTTATGAATAATAACGCCGTTCCTTCTCTTATATTCGTCAATAATGAACGACTGACAAAATTGCGAGCAAGTCCTGTCAGCAGTCGACTGCACGATGCAATTATTTTCATGTTGCACGTATGAAAGTACACGTTCTCATAAACGCTTCTAACACACGTCACAAATATTTAGAACCGCCATTATATTAGACGTGCAACAATTTAGTTCATTATACATACACGTATTCTTTTTCTCTCTCTCTCTCTTTCTTCTGATATCTTGTTATTTAATCTCTTGTGTTTTATATAGAAACAAAAGAAATAGTATAAACCGATTTGTAATAAATTAACGCAAAGTAATTTCTAATATATAGAATAAAATTGTTATTGAGCCCAACTGAGCTCGATAATATAATTGAGCTGAATATATTCCTTTCAGATATAGGCAATTTCATTGATAGTAATGTGATTTGAAACAATATGTTTAATGCAAATGTGAATAATTGGGCTTGAAAAGAAAACGCTATCCTTTGTTGATTTCATTACAAACTATAGCAAGATTAATCTGTTTCATCAATTTTACAAGATTATATTCAACGTGATGATATGAACATGAACTTCCCATTCATTTATCTCGCGAAACAATCTCGAGACAAATTCACTGTTATGCAATGCACCATTTCAATTAATGAAGCTGTTCGTAGCAGAAGTTAATTAAGAGAACTTCGTTCAAGAAGAGCCCGATTCCGCGAATTCGTTCTTGTAGTTTTGCAGACGGTAAGCAGCGTAAGATTAATCAAAGTGGTACGTTGTATAGGTAATGGTACATGTCTTGTTAAATTCTGTACAAGATCTCGAAACTTTTGTGAAAGACAAGTAAATAAAAGATTGATGCTACCGTTGCCGAGAAGAACCGACAGAACGTAAAAAGCCTTAACTTTATTATACATATACGATGCGTTTTATACGGGAATGCTAAGTCACATATCGTAATGTAATCCCATAACGATAAATTCTATTGCGAGCAAAGCTAGTAAACTTTTTATTGCCCGACTTGTACTTTCAACTAGCTTGCCACTTCCATTCAATCTATTTAGATTTATTATTAAATAACTATTTTCCATACTCCCTTTACGACAGCTGCCAACCGAGGGTTGCCAAAACTATTATAAATTAGATTGCTTTTCAAAGAAATGTCATTTTACCAGCAAATTTTAGTTCTGACATCAGCCATTTAATAAGCTAATACACTAAGTTCCAATTTTTGTTTTAATATTGACGTTCTATTAATGCGGACTATTACAAATAGTTGATGTGTTGATGTGTTTTTATCCGGAAAGATAATTTTAAACAACTTCGTCTACGGTATATTTATTTTATACGTGTTTTTTTTTATTTATTTTTAAAATAAATAAACGTAATCGGATCACGTAGAATACTGGCAAATGGAGCCTATATATACATTATCTCCGCCACAAAAGTTAAGCTATTTTACAATAACGCTTTATAATGGAAAATGGTACGAATGTAGATTTAATAGCCATTAATGAGGCAAAAATAAAGAAGATGAAAATGTTATAACATATGTTATAACGTGTGTTATTTATATATAAATTGCGCCCGGATACATATAGCAATATACAATACATCGCTGTTTTAGCTAGATATTTAACTTATTCTTTCTCTCTTTCTCTCTCTCTCTCTCTTCAGAAATTATATATGTTTACAATTTTACTAAAAAATTATTAATATCTTGCTACTGCAAATATTACGCGTGTATATATGTATATGTATATAAAACAAATTTTTAAATTAAAAGCAAATATTTTTACCTAAAATTAAAAGCAAATATTTTTAAAAAAAGCACCTAATGAAAGTTTGATGTCACTGTATCAAAAATTTAATACCCAAGACCTGTGTCGCTGAAAGCATATTGATTTTCAACAAATGTCTAAACCGCTCGTGAAACAAATATCGTAAAAATACATACCCTTGCACCATCGTGTAACACCTTTGCTTAAAAGTGTAAACACAAAAATATTTTTCAAGTTTATTAAACGCACGTAAATTTCAGCGATAAGAGTTAAAATATGTATTGTTTATAAAAATTTATGTACCTGTCAAGAATACTGCAGTAAAAGTACTAATTCTACTCTCTTGCTTCATTTACTATTCTTTTCTCATTTTTGATATTGAATATTTTAATTAATAACGTTAAGTCGAAATTTTATAAAATCTATTCGAATTAGCTCTAAAGAAAAATATATACATACACATTAAATTCTATAATCTAACATCACGTCAATCACTTTCAATACAATTTCAATTCGAGTCTAATTAATTTAAATCGAAACTTTAATTTTTGAAAAAAATGTATTTGAAAAAAAATTGCAGGTTATATTAATTAAAGCGTATGTAGGCGAAAAGACTGGCGACGGGAGTTTTGAAGCCCGCACGCTCACATGCATAAAATGATATACCATTCTCCACTTCGTACGCTCACAATTATATTTTGTACTAACTATTATCTAAACTATTTTCCATCAACCTCGTATGCACGTCGTCAAACTTCAGTAAAACATTTTGAATATCAAACATTAATCTCAAAATTTATGATTTAATAATAACTATCTTAAAAGTCACATATACACGTATATACCTTCTAACTTTTTCAACCACATCCAAGTGCAAGAGAATTTGAAAATATCAAATTTAATATTTGGCCATCAAACTATATATGATATTATAATGATAAATAAAAAAAAATCAGCAGAGAGACGGTCACATTTTTCTAAGCGTTCAACAAGAAATCCTCAACTTATTGAAAGAAAGGGATCTTGTTGAGCTCTTAAGAAGATATGGGTCGCCTGTAATCTATTTTGTGGTATTTTATATACCCTATAAATCCATGTTTCAGAAAGGATTTTGATATTGTTGAGCTCTTAAAAATTATGAGTTGCGTATCGCGACGCTACATATTGTAAGACATTTCTGTAAAACAGATACTAATTTAAATATTTCTAATATCTCTACATCGTCACATTTTTTTCTAAATGATTTGAATTGCCTGTAGAGAAATATTCTTTTTTATTATAGATAGTCACTGAACCATAAATTAAAAAAAAATTGCTATTTAAAATATTTCGTGAAAATTTATCGTATACACACGAGATTGGAAATACACACGAGTGGGAAACGATTCAGAAAAGCTCCGCTACTGAGGTTTGCGCTTTGCGCACATTTTCTGCATTTTGTCCCAAAGATTACGCTGATAAAAGGGCGGAAAATTCAAAGAAAAATGTGCGAATGCACGGTACGGTAACATTTAACAAACGACTTTGCAAATCCAGCTGTAATGAGGCACAAGCGCGTCGGACTCTTTCGCTCGACATTTTACATTGGTAGAAATACTGGAAAGGTTATCGAGACATCGGAATTGGATGTTGAAACGAAGACAGCCAGACGAACTGACGAAAACGAAAGAACGAAGGTGAAAATGAGCAATTTATCTTTCCAGTTCGGCCGATCGGAATCAGAAGAGGGTCTTTCTGATCACAAGAACAGTGCCCTGATAGATTTAACGCGATGAAGATCGCGTACAGAGCCATTACTAAGGATTCTGTTCGTGGTCTTTGTTCTTGCGATTCTACCGCGCTGATTGAGGATCACTCGAAACGCGCTTGCCGAGCGTCTCACGAATCCCATTGAGGGGAGAAGACTCACGCTCGTTGTCTTTCTCTCTACAGGGACAAGAACAATCGTATGAAATGGTAAGAACGTCAGAACTTGATGAAGACGAAGGGTGTGCTATGGAAGCGTGGTAGTTTCCTAGGAAGTGGCACGCAATCCCATTAAGAGATCGTGGAGCTAATTACATAAAATATAGGATCGTTGCCGTTGCTTTTTTCCTTCACCCGATTATTAAAACATTTTTCTCTAGCACATTTTAATCGATAAATTCAATGAAACGACAAATTTAACGACTAGCTACACAGTAATACGCTCTAGAAAATGTCACACAATCTCATTAAGACGGAATAACATGATTATATAGGGCATGTTTCTGCTGCTGTTTAACAGCTTGACATTAGTTGACTTTTTATTAAATTGTTGCTGATGAATTTCAATTAAAAAGTTGAGTTCTATTGAAGATAATAAGGCAAATGATTTTAATGAAAGCGAGACATCTGTCCTAAGAGCGCAAGGGGTGAAAACACACAAATAAGGTGAAAAGCATCGAGTGAAACAGTATTCTATTAGATTAATTTCTAAATTAACGATAATAATGTTTATGCGAGCCAGCGTGTATTTTGTCTGAAAATATTCGCTTGTAATCTTTTATCACTTATGAGGACACATATCTACGTGATTTGTGCTACTATTGTTGCATACAGAATTCCGAACTTGAACGCAATGAACGTAATCCGTAAAAGTAAATGTTTGCCTTTACAGATCGCTAATGTGATGGGCATCTCGCGTTTCTGCTGTTTTTCTTACCGCACGATAAGTAAGAAAAATAAATGCCAAAAGTAAAGTATCGGAAATTCTTGCACCCATCGTGCTTTATAAGCCACGCTGTGTTTACTATTTAAATATCTATCGTCGAGATACGATAAGAGATTTCAAATACTTGCTTATTTCGATACAAAAGACTACACGTTGAGATTGCGAACAAGGATATATCTATATTGGCGGCTACTCGGCGGGAATATCCACCGTCCTATTTTCTTCTATTTTCACACTTCTGAAAACAACAACGATGTTACCGACTCTTGCTATGAGAATCCTCCGGGGTATTTACTTAACGTTCGATACTGAGATGCACCGTACTTATCACGCGGCACCAAAATGGAACGGCCAGGACAATGACAAAGGGTACAAGTATTGCAAGTGAGGTCTTATTTGATGTGCACTCGTATTAAACTTGCTTCGTATTCCCCTGTGGTTCTCGTTATACTGCAATAACAAGGGCTTTTTGTAAAGTAAACACTGATGTTGCGTGGAATCGTGTGTATAATGTGGAATAGCAAATACGGTTAGATCGCGGCATCGTAATCATAAAATTAAACGTAGCACGAATGAAGAAAGCGAAGAACAAATTGTTATACGCCATAATTTTCATAGTTTTATAGGAATATTATGTTATATATATACATATATATTGTACTACTTTTACCGTACCTATTATTTAAAGAGCCGCATCTAATTTGATCAAAGACTCTGTCTAAGACGACAAGAAAACCAGCATCCTTTAATACAATTTTAAACAATATGCATATACTATTAAACTATATGTATTATACACATATTATATACGTTCATTCTAAAAGATAAAGATTATAATAGCATTTACTATACTGCATTTCGTTTTTAAGGCATGTATAATATATGTGTATAGGTACCATATATAAAATATGTATTGGGGAGAGCACGTAAGTCCAAGATAAAATTTCACGTAAAACCGGCGCCGCAGTAATCTTATATATCGAATACGGTACTTTGGTGTCCACCCTATCCGAAGTATCGCAAAAGTTCCCTATTATTTCCTCCGACAACCGTAAAACGTCACGTTAAACGTCGCGTAAAACGTGGGATCTGAGGAAATGGGGCACAATTCGCCGGGACTGTTTGCAGCTTGCGGTCGCACGTTGAAATGCACGTGGGTTTCTCGCGACGGAAGGGTAATTTACGCAACATCATCGTCGATAGCGAGCCGAAAGAGATCGAAAAGCAACGCGTTTGCATTCTTGTTGCGCAGCACGGCGGAAGCCGTTCTGACGCGAATAGATTTTTTTCGCTTAGCAAGACAAATGGTCGATTTGTCGCGCAATGTTATATACAACGACCGTTGTGTATCGCGAACAAAGAACCAAACGGTATTACGCGACGCACGGGTGACTTCGGCGTCGTTGCAAAAATTAGATCGCAATCTGCATCAGTACTATTGCTCTGATGACAGCAGACAAGACTGATTTACGTTACGAATGTACATAATGTAGCAAGAGACACGTAATGTGGCAAGAGAAACAAGTTTTTTAACTTTAAAATGGTGTGCATATTTTTTATCTTTTAATATTACCTTACTGTAGAGATGAGGTAAGATAAATTTACACTTAACTGTGCAAATTTTGCAAACTTTAAAACCAGATAAAACAACTCATTTCTTAAATCTTATAATAACAAAAATATATATATATATATATTCAAAAACGTAAGAATAAAGGAATATATTTAAGAATCAGAAAATATACTTAAGAAACGAGATTATTAGTTATATAAGTCTATTAACTCTGTAGAAATGACGGTAAAACTAGATTATCCACTCAAAGCAATGCCTACTCTTTCTTTATTCAGATAATTTCAATACATATTTGCGCGTAAGATAAAGTGCAAAAATACGAATATTTACAGTGCACGTAAATCTAGTAAAAAAAAATAAGTAGATGTTATAAAACGTGCACAAATGCTCTTATGGAAAGCGTATTTCCAGTTAAAATCCGATTAAATATTATCAATAATCAGAGGAGATAACTGTGTCATAATATAAAGTTATAATAACTCTACATGAAAAATCAATTATTTCTTTCAGCTTACACGAACAGTTTTAATATTAAGTCAATTAAATTCTGATATTTAAAAGCGATAGGTTACAAGCGATACAAAGTTAAATCACATTTCCAGCCAAGCCGCTGAAACTATCAACGGGACTTGGAGATTAAGATTTAACAAGTGCTTGAATAGTCATGACATTTTTTTCAAATGTAACATTCACGACAAGTGTCGTGTATTATTATTAATGAATATAAAATTATAAGAATTCACGAGGCGCGTACATTGTTGCGTAAAATTTCTCACAGCGAAAAGAAATCACCTGATAAAAATATTAAACTCGCGGAAATGCTGCAATATCTTTTAACCTAACGATTTATGATGGTACTTGTATTTAGAAACTATACTTTGTGTTTGAAATTTATATATTTCATCGTTCCGGCGAAAGAATTTGAAATGGTATGTGGAGACTTCCATTCAATCTCGGAAGCATGTCGAGAATGTATCTACCGAACTGCATGCTTTCTCGTGTATGAAGTGTTATAAAATACATCGTTTTATTTATGGCATTTCTATATGTCAGGCGTCTCTCGTCGCGCGAAAAGTCATGTGTCCGGCCCACTCGCCCATACCAAAATCGAGACGATAGCTCTGATTGTTTTCGACTCGCGCCACGCGCCTGCATTTGTTCGTATTCGAAGAAACGAGGATGACGTGATCTCTTCAAAATTAAAAGAAGATAAAGATATAAAGGGCGAAAAAGGGATGCGAAACTGTCGAAGTATGCGCATACAAGCACACGAAAAGAAACACATTTCTGTAAGCCCTAATGCAAAAGACGGCGGGAAGGATTTTAATAAAATAAGAGAAAGCTCCCACACTCACATCTTTGAGCCTTTCGAAACCTAACGCGTATAGGCATTTGAATGAAAATAAGAGAGATTCCAGGAAACTCGGACTTTTTAAGCTAATCCACTTTCGATCGTTTAGTACATAGATACTTCTTTTCGATAAAGAGAAAGATTTTTTTAATTTTCGCTAACTCTCTAATTATGATCGCTTAATTTGCGGTTCCATAATATAAAGCCAAGTCTCAAGGTAAAATTTAGTTGACTGGTTGGTAAACGGGAGATCATTAAAAGAGCGTCTTAATTTCCGGATCGCTAAAGATCCCTTTAGAATTTTTTCTCCTCTCTATCAACAAGAAACTTACGTACCAAATTCCAGAGGCAAACTTCTCAAAAATTTATTCAAAAGTTCAAAGAGTTGATGGAAAAGTTTCTGAAGCTAAATCATTCTCGGCAATTTTGAACTTGCTACTAATCAAGTTTGTTTCTTTTCTCGACAGGCGACGTGATAGACATTCTGACACTTATAAACTCGGCCATCAACTTCATCTTGTATTGCGCCATGAGTCGACAATTCCGCACAACCTTCAATCAGCTGTTCTGCAATCGATGGCGATTAATCGGCAGATGGATGGCGGTGCCGCATCAACCGATGGAGAACAACGGGCACACCGGGACCAATCACACGGTGACCCAAGTCACCCAGGTCTAGCGTCGAAGAAATCGACGGACCTTTTGCTATCCGGTGTAAAAGAGCTCGCTGATTAGCTTCCTTTTAGACACGTGTACTACATGTCCGCGAGAATAGAAAGGGAATATTTCCTCCGCCCGCCAACATGGCGGTAAGCAAAGAGAGGTGAAATTTATTTGCTCGCTACTGCCACCGGTCTTAATTGCATCGTCGTTGCGAACTTTACAACGCCCGGGGCGTCTTCAAGCGCCGGCTTCGCCGTCCTGGACGTACGACACACCAGATGTGTAATAAATATTTGTTTAAGTTAGTTGGCGAGTCGTTATGTTTTTCCAACATGTTTCTTTTCAATTTTGCATGTTACTTAGTTAGTTACATTACAACGCGTCTGACTGCCGTCGAATTGACGATACGCACAATTATATTTAAAAACAAATGTGATAGATATGCGAAAACGTCAGGATTATTGCCACTAGTAATTTTATAATGCCATCGTACTTCTACATTTAAGATGTCTTCGTTTAGAAAATTATCAATTTTTCAGGGATGACTGTAACAGTAAATGAAAACCTTGTTACGAAAATGAATGAAATTTTCGCAAGCACAGTTGCTCATTCGTTATAAATTTTTAATTATAGCAAAACGTGTAAAAATTAGAAAATTGTACATTATTTCGCAACAAGTCTCATTTGTTGTTTTCAAATTCATATAAAATTATCAAAGAATATAAAATAATCCTAAAATCCACGTATAGTTATCGAGAAGTTTCTTCATTATTTCCAATTTCTGTTAATTCCGCGCTCCAACATCGATTTATACTGTGAAAATAATTAGTTTGTATCTTCGCGTTTATTGCATATTCTGATCGACTATTTAAAATCTCACGTTATTAATAATTGATGTTATATGCATTAATAATGTTCTATTTAAATTTTGCACAGTTAATATTAACAGTCATAAAAAAAAAGTGAAGATTATCAAGCTACAAATGAATTGATAATAGCACAGTCTAATTGAAACATAAGTGTGCCTATTAAGCTGAGTTTAAATTGCTTAAAATTTGCAGACAAAGATCATTACGATGCATCGTGCAAGCTGCAGTGCAGCATAATTTGCTACAGGAAATAGAACGTAACTAACTTAACTACGTCGTAAACAGTTAACCAAAGGCGTCATGCTTCTTCAGAAAATGCAGCGAAATAGTAGTTTAAATAGTTTAGACTCTCCTAATGCAGATTGGCGCAACAAGATGGTATTCGAACAGCTACCTATTTTGTTTCTAGAGATTTAAAAGATTTAACAGATTTTTTTTATTGGATATCTCTTTAAAAAATTTCAATATTTTTTTTATACTGAAAACGCACTTTCCACTTTATTTCGGTTATATCTTTTTTTATTTGTTTGCAGAAATGTTTTTAACTATTGTAAAATATTGTTGTTCAAAATAATATCTTCAACAGATTTCACTTGAAAAGGCGGCACATTTCGCATATTTGTTATACACTAGAAAATATATGCATATAAAAAATTATAAACATAAACAATAAATTAACTTTCCCGTGTCAATGAAAATAAAAAATGAAGATCACAAAAAGTAGACTAATGAAATACCCATTTTAATTACGTATGGATTAATATAAAAGTTGGCATACTGTTTTTACTAACCCGCAGACCTGATAGACGACTTTATCATGGAATTGTTTGAAAGCTCCGCCGTGAAAACGAGCGCAGTGATTAACATAATTAACAATGCAATGCGAGATGTAAAATTTGCGTCGCCCAAAGGACATACTTTGCGATTCACAGTTATCTAGTTGAAGATTAAAAAAATCTCCGCGATGCAACTTCTTCTTCTTTCGCTCAAGTTAAATGCAAATTACATTCACAATTTGCATTTTACCCTTAAAAGATGATAAAAAACCAAAGTATTTCCCTCTAAAGCTATTTGTACCTCTTTTTCTGCAAAAAACTTTTGCGGAAGACCTTATTATAAAATATTAATTTTCTAATTACAATCACGACGCTACTGCCACAACAATGTTTTTTTTATTATTAATTATCTATATCGCTAACATTACCGTAAATTATGTTCGAAAAGAACTGTTACATTTCTAGCGTGCATTTTATAATTTTGTAATACGTACTTTTTAGAAATTTCCTAAGTATTTTAAAATATCTTGTAATTTATCTTTATATATTTACATGCTAAAATATTCTACAAATATCTAACAAATTTCTTATAAGTCACCTTAATTTTTTAGTCTTTCTGTACACTATTTTAATGGCATTAAAAACGCAATCGCGAAAAATATCGCTCTTAATCATGTCTCTCTTTTTGAAAGTATTCTTTCAAAATGATTTTACGTCTAAAAATGTTTAATGTATATTTCAATTAAAAACTCTCGCTGGACAATAATAAATCGGACTATTTGATCAAATTTTGCAGAATGAAGCTTTCAAATATCGGCGCGTTATTAAAATTCGAAATATCAAACGTCCGTCCGAGAAAAAGTACGAAAAAAAAGTGGTGTCCGTTCTTGGTTGCAGAAGCGCGCAGTACACGCACAATAATCGAATTGTCGCGTTTTCAATCTCGCGCTTGCGTTTATTGCACGTTCGACGCGCTCGATACCCTTATCGATCGTGAGAGACCGCAAGAGCGACGGATTACGAAATAAAAATCTGTGAATTGTGTCAACCGCAATAAATTAGAACTTCCTTAAATCACTCTCGACTGTCCGATAAAGCACTCTTGGACCAAATCGCAGCAATTACCACGCGACACGGGGAATTGCTGCGATTAATCGCTACCTTCCATTTGTGGCAAAACTTTATCGTCTTGTATAAAATCGCCGTGTAAGTCGCACGAACGCATAAAGTTTCCCATTGGAGTTGGATTTTTATTTGCGTCCGCCCACAACTGGGTTCGACAAATTGTCGTGGTCGCGGATTCTATCTCTGCGGGCCTTTGCCGTCTCCTCGACGTTGATTCTTTATACTTTTTCGCATTTCATTTTCAATTAGCATTGTTAAGAGCCATCGGATTGCTTGCGCGAATACTCTACTCTTATACTTTGATTTTCAATTTTATAATTATTTTAATAATGCCTTGTCTCTTATTCCATTATCACGTATACTTTCTAATTATATACTTTTCTTTACAGAACAAAACTAAATATTTTGTGACCGTAGAAACGTATGAACTATATGTATAATTTATTTTTTAATCTGTTAACTGTTTAGTCTCTAACATGTCTTCTGTTAGTAAGGAGAGAAAAAAGTTCACCTATACAATAAAATTACTAATTGAGTGTGTTAACGCAGTATTTCTAAATGTTGGAGCGCACAAAGGTTTAATACTTGTTCCCAGTTAAAAAATTTACAGAATTATTAATCCCCTGCATCGTAAATCTCTGAAAGAAATTGGAAAGAATGTTTTTCAGATTGCAAAGTTTCTTACGAAATTGTGATAAAGATATAAGACTCGAGAACAAATCGTAAATCAATAGTTTTAGATTTCTTTCTAGCAAAATCATGTACAACTTTTCTAATTTCACTCGCAAACTAATTTATCATACGAAAAAATGCGAATAATTTCTCCATTTCAGCGGAAAAAAAAGTATCTGGATTAAGGAATGATCTATTACATCCAGCAAAATGGCTGAAGCAAATCTTCTTATGAGATAAGTAATGTCCTCGTTTAGTTGAAATGAGTTATACGATAAGTATGATATCAAGCTAAACCCTCTTCACGTTAGCAATGGAACAGAAACATTATCTCTCTATGCAATCTTGTACCTATTAGCTAGCTTAGGCCCTGCAAGTAATGTTCCCCTTTCGTGATAGAGATTCATTAGAAAGAAACAGCAAATATGCTTATTATAAAAGAAATCAGCACTGATATCATCCTACAAATCTGTTGCGTGTTGTTTGTAGCGGATAGCAAAATGTTCGTTGATCAACCCCGCGAAGAGAATTGATAAAAAAAACAAAAACGATATGATTAATGAAGATTGCGGTTCGTCGGTCGACACGTTAAATGATCTTCGTATCTGAAGTACGTTGTGAACTGTATACTTTTGGAAAGTCTCTATAGGTGCGTTATATATGCGTTTGTTTGAAGAAACATGTTTCGTACTAAGAACGTGACGTTAGGTTGGGAGCCAATTACGAGGATCAATTGGGAGATTCGTGTTTCTCGAAGCCTTTTGACGGCGTTAACAAAGGCAAGGGCGCTCCCCACTTTCAAAGACGTCGTTGATCTACCAATACGTCGTTCCGCGTTTCTCAAAAGCGAAACTGTATCGTATGTAAGGTGTACATAAATACAAACGTGGAATTTCGAAGAAAACTCGGGACAAGGTAAAATAAAATAAGTGAGAATGATAAAGGACTGACATTGTCACGAATATTTATGTGAGTTCTTCTGTCTTAAGATAGAGCGTGATAAAATATTTGTTAAATGTCCCGTCGAATTGCCCAACCTAACATCTAAATATTTATTGAACGCGAAACTGCACGTTCGAGTCTTTTACTGTCTACGTAATATTAATATCTTGTTTGATATAAGCCATCTATAATCCTTTCGTTCTTTTACACGAGGCGTAATAATATCGAGTTTGTAATTGTATTTTATTAATTATTTTATTTAATTGCGTTGTTATCATCGACGTTACGATAACGGGATGTGCAACTCGTTGTAAGATTAATATACATTGTAGGAACAATTATTTTCATTGTGTCATATAATAGTCTTCTATGTATAACTGTCTTTACTCGAACATGCTCGAATTTCTATGTTACATCTAAAGACGATGCGGAAGCGAGAGGTAATTATTAATTCATTAGTTATAAATTATATTTAAGATTAAAAGTGTAAGCACTTGGAAAATGACGTGGCGGTAGTTGAAAAGTAAGAATAACCGAAGATTAATATCTCACCGATATTCTTATACTTGTACAACGACCATACGAGTAATGAACTAAAAAAAAATTTATTAATTTTTAATATTCCCTGTAAAATTATAACATATCGGATTTTTAATAAAACGACATTGTTTTCAGGAAAATGACATTATTTCCTACACACCGGACATAATGAAACTGTGTAGATTAATTACAAATGATAGAGAGCAATGATAAAATTGCTCCAAAGAGATTCTTTTGTTATTTTTTTTTTTATTAGAAATATTGTATAATCTCTTCGCGTTTGATATCAAGCGTGAAGTTGAACTGTATACATTATTACGTCGGTGTAAAGTTTGCATTATCTCTCAATACGTTGAAATAATTTTAAGCGCGGGCAAATATCGTTTTTATCGGTTATTTGTTTCCGATTGAGCTTACGAATGACGTTTAATTTTCGCGTGACCTGGTCATTTAAGCAACACCGTTGTTTTTATCGACCTTAATATTTAACTAACAACGACGAAGTATTATAAATTACATCGGGACACGTGTCGCGGTTCGCAATGTCTTGTTGTTGTAAATCCGCATGCTGCAACAGCTGATGTATATTAGCGTGGATAAAACTATTAGGTCTATTATACTGTACGTCGTATGTCGCTGTCGGATGTCCGGACGTAGCTGATGGTCTAATGAGAAAATTTATTCTTTATGTATTGTATTGTATAACAGGCCATGCTGTTTTAACAATTAGGCGCGTAGAAAAAACAACGCACCTAAAAATTATGTTTCTCGAGTTGCAGATATATGGAATGTCTTGAGTTGTTCGTTCTCATTTCCACTTAGAAATTCTTTGAACAATTTAAAGTTTCCGAAGGGAACTTATTAATCTAATTGAACTGTCCTTCCCCCCGCAGCTTCTTAACACTCAATTTCCGATATCATTTTAACCGATTGGCAAATTAATATTCTATTATAACAAAGTTGATCTGCTTCTCTTAAGTGGAAGATAAGAAGTTTCGTCTGTTTTCACCCCTAGAGTTTAATTTGTAAAAAATCCCCCACGTATAAAGAAGCGATGTGAAAAGAGAAAGGAGTCTCCTGTGTGTGTATGCAAATGATAATGTTGTATGCTCTCGAATAATCGGACATGAATAATAATAAGTATCGATCTTTTTTTGTCGTTAACAAGCTAATATTATGCACCGAGAGTGTCTTTTTACAAACAATCGCGACACCGTCTATTCTTTTCTTTCCCTTCTTTTTTTTATTTAAACTTCCGACGCAGATTAAACCTTGGAATCGGTATCTTTAAATCAAACGTCGCAGCTCCCGTAATTGCTTCGTCGCAACTAGTTCCTTAAATATGCATTTAAACCAAAAAAGAGTTGAAACTGATTTCACAGAGTTTAACAGTGTTTAATTAGAAACTTTATACTTGAAAGTGGCTTGGGAGTAATTAAAAGTCTTAACGAATGCTTGATACCGGAAACGCAATTTGGATTAGCTACATCTCGATCCAGCTTCCGAACAAACCATATCTCGGAGCAGCTGTGCAAGCTGTAATTATCTCATATCCTCGTATAGCGGAACAATATCAAGGTAAAGCTGTACGTATAGACGTAGTAAATGCACATTACGCATTACGTAGTGTCATTAAAATAAATGAGATTGCATACTCAAAATTTTATATCACTAGGGAATATTCTATAGAACAAGCGGAAAAGTTCTTTTCACGGAAAACCTACTGCTTGCTTATCGAACCAGTCATAAAAATTCCAGTAGGTACATCCTATGCCTAACAGGTATATTTAATAATCTCATCAGTATGCGAAACCAATGTGACACGTTAATATTGATAGAACTCCGTACGAACAAATGACTGTTGGCACTTTCTTAATTTGTCGATGCATTTATATGCCGGATATATCCATAATGTACATAATTTAGCTGTGAAATTTCCAACTTGAGTGGACAAAGTATCGCAATAATTTCCAATTTTCCAGAATATCATGTTTTTCTGAATTTATAATTCGCATAATAAAAAATATATCAAGTAAGAGATAATCATACGCGTATACTTTATAATGAGGTACACTCCATAATGAAGCTACTGGAATATGAAAAACACAGTAAAAAAAGGAGCTTTAAAAGGTTGGAAATTTGAAGCATAAAATATAAGACACGGTTGTTTTATACCCGAATATCCCACGTGAGTAGTAAACATATTTTTCTCCATCTCCGCGTAATTTGTAATTTATAATTTCATTAAAATTGCATTGTGCTATCAGGTCAGTCTTCATCGAGGGAACGTTAAAACGATCGTAACGACCATCTAAACGAAATGCAACGCCGTGTGTTAAGCATTTCTTTTTTTACAATCGATACCCACAAATGGATCTTCATAAATTCATGTATATGCATCCGGCTATTTACGTGGCGGCTTTGTACGATATAGAGAGATCCGTTCTCTCCGTTAAAGGTTTGGTTTCGATAACTTTATGCACATACCTTTGTCAGAAACTCTGCACGCTGATATTAAGATACGCGGTGTTCCAAGCATCCATCGCTTCCTTTTGACCATGAATAATTTAAATCTGAAAATAATACCGTTCGTTTCAGCATCAAAACATCGACAATGTTCAGGCTATAAAAATGAAAATATTCCTCTCTCTCTCTCTCTCTCTCGCAACTGGAAGCTTATTTTCCGTTCTACGTACACTTCATTTTAACGAAAGATTATTTAAACGAGATATTTAATAATTGACAGGTTGCGAGAAGGCATGGCGAGCTTGAAATCCTTTCGCCATTTTAAGCCGCGGGAACGGAACATTCTAAGTCACGCACGTGCTTTATTGCTCGCAGTTTATCGGATTCCATGCTACATTGGATTTGAAATGTGACCGAACAAGGCAAATGTCGGCGCTGGCTTTACACATAAATGCACTTAGGTATTGTACACCGGCCATCCGATCGCCAATTATCCATTACGTCGAGCCATATTCAGAGAGTGCAGGTGCACGAGATACTGACAAACTCGACGTATCCCGATAAATTGCCGGAGGCGATGCATGCGCACGGAGGAAGCCGCTGACGCCGCAAAAGGGACGGGCACGTCTGTTTGCTCATTATTTATAAAACGTTAGTGCGCTACTATCGAAATAATTCATCATTCATAATCAAGAATGCGAGTCGCTGCTACACGCAGCACTCCGCAGCGGAAAATCCATCGTTGCGCCATTACATGTCGATTCGATTACAAGCATTAGAGAACAAAAATGGAAAAAAAAAGAGATAATCTCTTCGATCCCCGAAACGTCGATAACTGCAAAGTCATCTATGATGGAAGGCTAAGCCGATAAAGTTCCAAATTAACAGCGCTATGTTAACAGATAAAAAATTATGAGAAATCAAATTTAAACGATGCTACGCTGTCGAGATAATATAAATGTTAAGTACTTATTAGTTACCCACCTAAGGAGAAGAAAAAGTCAGGATGATGTCAAGTTGATGTCATATTGCCCAAATTTGTGTCAAATTTTGGTCAATATGGCATCGAATTGACCAAAATTTGACATAAATTTGGTCAACATGACATCAAATTGACATTATCCTGACTTTTTGTTCTCCTCGGGCAGTGAGAACAGTCTAATCAAAATGCCATCAAATTGATGAGGGATACGAATAGTCAAACTAATGGCAAAGTTATGATAATTTGGCTGCAAAACGTCCCACGCCTTGATTGAGACTGTCATTTTGATGCTTGTTTCAAAAGTAAACAATTACTCTCTACAGGAATAAACGCATCGTAAAATACTTGCTCTATGAAAAAATTGTTCAAACGCAAGACAAAGGATGTATATACAACAAGTCAAAGAAACGTCGAAGAAACTTGTATGTTAAAATATAAAAATAATTTATAAAGCAAAATAAATGCGATTATGAGAACTTCAAAAGTCTAAAGTATATAGAAATTGCAATGCATGCTACAAAACAACGCCGGAGGTCCCTTTCGAGAAAATAACAGAGTAAGTGAAATATTGTCTCATCACAATGAGAGATAGACATCTATAGTTAGACATCTATTTTCATATGATCTTTTGTCCCGTACAGCGTCATTATAGATAGTGTCAATTTTTCAGCGTGTTGAAAATATTTCCTTGACGCAATGCCGGCAAATAACAATTTTGATGTCATACTGACGTCATTTTGACTAGACTTTTCACTGGGTAACTTCACTCCCTTGTAGAAATTCCATTCGAAAAATCTAACTACGCCGAGCTATTTTAATCTTTTTGCGTGCTTAATCGCGCTTAATATTTCCGTGTATTCTAGTTTCAAGATAATTCCAGGAATCATTCGAGTGGTCGATGAGTTTAAGCGCGCACGACGTCTTTCGACGCAGCGAAAAGCCCAATGTTGCAAGATTTATACGCTACCGCGTGCACTTAATTTCTCCTATTTAGCGCGCGCTTTTTCCCGTCACGCTATACCTTCCGCAATTTTTTCACCAAGAGGAGATCGTTGTTACAGTAATATTTCATAAAATCTCCAGCTTTTGTTATGCAAGGATATAAATTTCACTGTCGCGTGTAAAGCGAAGAATAAATGGACGCCGGGCAAACTGGCTTTGTTGTCAACGTTACGGTCTATCCATCATATCCACAAAAGTCGGTTTATTAACATTATTATGAAAAGGTTCAAGTCAAGTGAATGCGTTTCGAAAATATTAGAAAATTGATAACTCGTATTCATAAGATACATTTTAATGACAATAAAAAAAAGCTTGGTGAAAAATTGTATTCTTTCCTTATAAATCGACAAAGATTGTGCAACATGCTGTAATAATTAAATCTACTGCAAAATATCATAAGAATGCATATATAAAATTATTAAAGAAATATTTGAGGAATGCTGTAAAAATTTTTTACAATGTTGCTGTCAATCTAAAATATTCACGAGATAGCAAATATTTCAAAAATTTGATTTTATATCTTACGTCGGCCAAAACTTTCCAAATACATATAAAATTATTAAAGAAATATTTGAGGAATGCTGTAAAAATTTTTTTGTTGCTGTCAATCTAAAATATTCACGAGATAGCAAATATTTCAAAAACTTGATTTTATATCTTACTTTCGTCGGCCAAAACTTTCCAAATAATTTGATAAAATTGATAAACACTTGGATAATTAATACGCATGCAAGTTTGAATTAGACAATGCCATCTCAAAATTTCTTTTGCGCCCAGAATGAAATCCAAACGTGCACATTTGTCACAAATAATTTAATTCTATTATTTAACTTAGCTCTCTGATCCTCCAATTTTTTCATTTCGTTCTCTGTACAGAATAAATTTATATACACGCATTATTGACACAAATCCTACTTTAATAATTTATATTGTAAAAATCGCATTTTAATCCATTGCTTGGGTCAGAATGTCATCTCGAGCTGAACTGTGAAACGAAACGCTCGCGCGCTACACTCGCCATTATCGGTAAGCCAGCAGGCTTGTGTATCATTAGAAGATAATATAAGAACAGTCTACCTGTTTCATAACAGTGCGCTCACGCGGCTCTTGTCACGCACGTGCGGTGTCTTCTCGTGTAAATACACGTTGCGACGCGTGAGGCAAGAGCTGGTGCGGTCCTTGGCTCTTTCTTGGCCGGCAGAGAAATCAATTTAAAGGGCGGGCCCGGACCACGGCAGGTACGACAATAACGAGCGGTAACAAGTAGCGGCGGACTAACGAGGCCCGCATTTTGCAGGATAACCGGCGACTATGAACGAGTCCGACGATGACAGTTCCGACAGCAGCAACGATTTCGCCGGCATCACGCCGAAGGACGAGCTGACGGCGAGCTTCTTCACGATTAAGCCGGCGACGAGGCCGAGCCTGGTGAGGCACGGCAGCGAGGACGAGAGCAGCGACGACGAGACACTGGCGAGCGTGCCCGAGGGCAGCGACATCGAGCTGTTCTCCGAGGTGGTGAGGAACCTCGAGGCCTCGCAGAGGGCTCGCGTCGACCAGGAGGAGCCCGGGCGCGGCTCCTCCGGGAACGACAGAGCCGCCAGGGTCGAGAAGCGGGCGGGCAGCATATCCGACGAGATAAACGCCGTCTTGCTCCAAGGGGAGAGCGGCGCGCGGGCCTTCGACGAGGACGACGGGGACACGGGCGACGAGGAGGAGCCAGAGGGGGACGTCAAACGCCCTGAAGATTATGCCATACCCAAGGAGGGTGTGAGGATCACGTTGCCGGGCACGAGTGCGGTTTTCCGGAAGAGAGCGAGCGGCAAGAGGGAGTCGGATCTGGCCGCGCTTCTACGAAGGAGGTTGAAGGCCAATCAGATCGTCGTGGAGAAGGCGGGCAGACTCTGCTGGCTGGCGTACGGCTTTCACCTGAGCCGCCAGGCGTGCGATCCCGAGGTGATGGCGACGGCGGTGTCGCTCGTCTCGACCAAGAGCTATCCGAAGGACAACTTTGACCTGGAGTACCTGAAGAAGCTGACAAAGTGGTTTAAAGGTACGTTCGCGATAGAGGCCGCCGGCGACGATCAAGTCGTCATAAACAAGGAGACGCTGTTGCAGCGACTCGCGGAGAAGAGAATTTACAATTACAGGGAACTGGTGATACTGTACGTGGCGGTACTGCGCGGCATCGGCTTGCACTGCCGTTTGGTGGTGTCTCTGAATCCGCCGCTGGTGAAGGCCTGCAATGAGCTGCTGCCCAAGCCCAGCGCGGCGAAGAAAGACGGTAAAGTCAAGGAAGAGACGAAGGCGACGAGAGCCAAGGTGGCGTCCAAGGGAGGCAAGAAAAGCGCGAGATCGAAGGAAGATCTCGCGGGTAGCAGCGCGATTCGGAACGACGAGGCCGCGCGAAGAAACGCTAACGCCGACGCGAAGAAAAAGGCGGCGGAGATCCTTCGCTCCAAGTACTCGTACGGCAAGAAAAGTCGGGACAAGTTGAACAGCGACGCGTCCGCGCGCGAGACCGCTTCCACGTCCACGAGGGTCGAGACGGCTTCGAGTTCGCGGAAGGCAGAGACCGGTCCGTCGCCGAGGCGTTTAAGACCTCGCGAAGCACACGGCGTTGCGTCTACCTCGGCCGAACAACGGAACGCTGCCAAGACTACGTCGGAAGACAATCGGCCTAGAGCGAGCAATTCTAAGAGGCAGTCGCGGAGTGACGGCTCAAATTCCGAGGGAGCAGAAGAACCGTCCAGCAAATCGAAGCGGAAATGCGGCAGCAGGAACAAAGTCGTCGGGTCTAAAGGAAAGAATGAGGAGGCGCAAGCGTCCACGGACGACGAAGAGACGGACAATAAGTTGAGGAAGAGACGGGACGTGTGGGCCGAGGTGTACGTGGAGTCCAAAGCGAGCTGGATTTGCGTAAACGTTATGGACGGAAATGTGGATTGCGTGGCCGAGATATATGTAAGTGACGCCTGAGAAAGTGGCGGAGAGGCCGAAGCCTGTTGCGAAACAGTTGTTTCGATAATTCCGCGCGCGAAGAAGAGATACCGGCGTAAACTCATTGTCATGTACTAACGTTTCAGAAAGCAGCAACCAAGCCAGTATTATATGTGATAGCTTACAATTCGGAAAGTTTAATAAAGGATGTCACGAGGCGCTACTGCCCGCAGTGGCTCTCTGTCACGCGCAAGCAGCGTATCGATGAGAAATGGTGGACCGAGACCCTAAGTTATTGGCAGGAAAGGGAGACGGCCATGTCTAGGCAGGAGGATGAACTGCTGCTGCAAAAGTAATCTCTCTTCTTTCCTTTCCGGTCGTACATTGTTTTTTTTTTAACTCCGTCCCGCTTATTTGAACGTAACTGCGACGAATGTCGAGAGGTGCAACTTCCCAGATAACATGCATGTCTAAAAAAACATCTTTAAGATGTCTTTAGACATACACGTCTAAGAGACATCTTAAAGACGTCTTAAAGAAGCCTTGAAGATGTCTTTTAGACAAGCATGTTATCTGGGTTGGCATTGCTGTTTTCGCAGAGAATTGGAGCAGCCGCTGCCTAAAACCGTCGGCGAGTGCAAAGGTCACCCGCTGTACGTTCTCGTCAGGCATTTACTTAAATACGAGGCCTTGTACCCGCCGGATTGCGTGCCGTTGGGACACCTGAAAACCGGCGAGGCTATTTACTCGCGGTACTGCGTGCACACGCTGTGCTCGCGGGAGACTTGGCTGAAGAAAGCCCGGGTGGTCAAACCGAAGCAGGAGCCCTACAAGATAGTTAAGGCGCTTCCCAAGTATGACAAGGTAGATCCCGCGATGCACCTGGAATTCTACTGGAAGCTACGCGGCGAGCGCCGTTTAGCCTCACTTTTGTGAAAATTGTAACGAACATTTCGGCAGCTTTCAGGCATGAGACTCAAGGACGCCGCGTTGGAGATATTCGGAGAGTGGCAGACCACAGACTACGTCCCGCCCGAGGCCAAGGACGGTGTTGTGCCTCGCAACGAGTACGGGAATGTGGATCTGTTTAAGAAATGTATGCTTCCGAAAGGCACAGTGCACATAAACCGTAAGTACAACGTATCCTCCGCACTATCAGTGGGGCATCTCCTTGACATTCGTCGCCAGCGAATTATTTCACGGCAAAACGAATGGCGGACTGTTAGAGGATTAGAGAAAAAAAATGCTGGCAGAGAACTCTACTTTATATTGCAAGATCGAGGGATTGAATGTCGCAGCGTCGCGATGCACGCCGATGCATACTCAATGAACGAATCCTTACAGTTCCAGGATTGAACCGCGTCGCGCGGAAATTGAACATAGATTGCGCGACTGCCGTGGTGGGCTTCAATTTCGGCTGCATGGGCGCCGTGCCAGCCACCGAGGGCTACGTCGTGTGCGCCGAGTACGAGGACACGCTGCGAGAGGCCTGGGAATCGGAGCAGATCGAGGCGGCTAAACGGGCCGCCGAGAAGACGAGGAAGAAGGTCTACGGCAACTGGCGGAAGCTTATCAGGGGTTTGCTCATCAGGGAGAAGCTGGCGCAGAAATATGACTTTAGGGACAAATCGAAGGCGGACCAGCCGAGCAAACGTCCGAGATCGCAGAAGGGCGCCGCGAAGAAGTCCAAGGCTCAATAGAACGCGCGCGTGTACATGTTACACTGCGTTTACGTACGCGTTAACTTGGAAGTGCGTTTTGCGTGGAATGAAGCCCACCCATTGGTGTCGAATGCCAGAAGATTTTTACAATTTACACTCGTCGTCGAAGCGGATCTCGCATCTCCCAACATTGTACAAACCTCCGTACTTGATAATATCACCTTAGTATTTATCGATTCTGCCTGTATGATTTATACGATGCTGTGAACACTCGTGCGCGAATTAAATTATTTTTGTACCATATAGCGTAGTCCGCGTGATGCTTCCCAGACTCCATTTTATGGTAAACGAGGAATGTAATACTGTACAAATATCAACATGTTTATGCCTACGTCGAGTTTTACAATGCCGTTTATTTGCACGACGGAAAAATAACCGGAGTGCTTGCCCCCCCCCCCCTCTCCCCCGTCCGCCGTGTATTGCTAATGCCGTTATTGATGTTATTTCACAATTATTTTTTACCCAACTGTTTGGTAATCTCGCTGCGATATTTGCGATGTCAATTTACATTTCGCCCGTTCATTTCCAATCTCGCGTATTGCCTTTTAATGGAACACGCGCTACGTGGATGCATTGTGTATCGATATGGCTAACCGGATTACCCGGACCTGCCGCGGGGATTTCACCCACCCGCGATTGGGCGTCTCGCTCTTTCGTTTATCCCCTGTTTCAATTTAATCCCACGTTGCTTCTTATAAAAAGAATTGCTGGACGACGTTAGGCTGGCAGACGATTTCTTCATTTAAATCCGACGTTTCCATACGGATTGCGGTCCTTTTCAAGGAATTCAACAATAATATTACGTCATTGATATTAAACTAAAAAGCACCGGGAGTTTGACATCCGTCTCGGGGCGTCGCTCGGAGAAATATTATTTTGCGATTTATTGTCCGAAATTGCGTGTCAAAAGAAAAATGTTTTTATAATTGTTTATTAAAAATAGCTCATTATTTACGAAGACAATATAGTCGGATCTTCTATTCAAGACCGTCGGGAATTTATCTAAAGATGGAACGTTTCAGTGGCTACGAAAAATGATCTTAAAATGATATTCTCGAGATAATCTTAAGACGGTCTTGCCGCATCTGCCGGCAAGTCGCCCAACAATTCTTCTTATCGCTAATCAACTACCCAGTGAGAAATGATTCGTCGATCGATGTCGAAACGATGTCGAATCGACATCGACACCGTCGAATTGACGTCGATTCGACATCATTTCGGCGTCGATCGACGAATCATTTCTCACTGGGTACCAGCGATTCGCGTTCCTTCGTTGCTGCTTCTAGTCTCGCAAAGGGCAGCGACGCAATTCCGCGAGCACTCGCGAGTCAATTTCCTCAGCCGAATATTATACCTTCATCTCGCCGCGCGTTAAGCCTCTCGGCGATATCGCGTCGATATCGCGGCGATGCAAACGAAACAGCCTGGACGCGGAAAGGACATCCGAGATCCTTCCCGGCGACCGAGGAGCCGAGGTTCGCTGCGCGCTGCACAGACCGCCGCCGGCTCGTCCCGCCCGCGCGTCTATTAGGCGCAGCCATGTTTGAATCTTTTAGACCGGCGCCTTGAATCTTTTAGAAGCCCGCCATCCCAAGCGCATTAAGGGACCCCGCGCTGTCGCTATACGGATATACCTCGATCTTATTTACGCCAGCCTCAGCCGCGTCTCATTTTCCTCGACATTTCGAAATTCTGCGCCGGAGAGACAAGATCGAGATCGCTTGCGTCTGACGTCGCGGCCGGCCGCGCGACACCAATTTCAGCTCCGCTCTTTTATCCGGCGATTGCGCGGCGGCGTCACGCCGCAAACTTGGAAATCAACGGGCTCGGCAGCTATCAATGCGAATAATTACCTGGATCTCCGAATATCTGCGCAGCCGTGCGGCCAAAAATTTGCAAGAAATGAGGGACGACGTGACTACGATCCGCTCGGCGCTCGGCACTCGCCAGCGCTGCGCGCGCAGCGAATCGCTCGCTTCGTTCGCGAAAGCGCGCGAACGGCTAGCGCGCCATATTCAAATTTCGGCAACGACGGTCTCGCGTGAAACAAGCGCCGATAAATGTAACGTTTCGACGTGAACGCGTCGTACGCTGTTATTCCTTTACTCCGCGAGTACGTGCGCGTTCGGGCGCGCAGTGAGCGTCGCGGGTGCATCGCTCTATCTTCGTTTAACGTCCGATGTGCAACGAAAAAACAGAATTGACGCTCCCGCGGCGGCCACTGCGTAAGCACACTTTAGTTTGAATTATTAGCGCGAGCTTTAATGGATCAAAGCTTACTGTAACCTACATATTTGCTTCGCTCAGAAAACAGTTAACATCAGATCCGAGTGTGGCAAATTAAATTAAAGTGAAATATTAAGAATTGAAATTCACACAGGTATACGATGTCAAATTAAGAGCAGAAAAATTAGAAAAAATACTAGCAGCGCAGTGCACTGGCTACATATTGACTAAATATTGGCCCAATATTGTATTAGAAATTTGTTGGCCAACGTTTCCCACTGTAAAGTCAATATCGGACGTGGAATAAACGCAAATATTGCACGATAGTGATTATAATAGTTTTTAATAGTAATTAGATTTATATTGGAAGGGCATTGGCTAATATTTAGCAATATAATATGAATATTGGTCTAATGTATTAGTCTAATGTATTGGCCAATGGCTTCCAGTGTAAAGTCAATATTGGCCGTGGAATAAACGCAAATATTGCACGATAGTGATTCTAATATTAGATTTATATTGGCAGGGCATTGGCTAGTATTTAGCAATATAATATGAATATTGGACTAATATATTAGCCTCATATTGATGCAATAGACCAATATTGCTGACTAGACATATATACTGGCTAAATAGCGTCCAGTATCTTACAATATTGCAACAATGTTGGGAATATTAGATTTACATTATTTCCCAATACTGCGCTAATATATTGTGCTGCCAGAAACTTGTTACATAAATCTACTGTTTCTGCTGAAGGAACTTATTGTTTATACATAAAAAAATAACAAAATTAATATGTTCAATATTGAAAGAAAACACGTGAAATTATTCGCGCTTTCGAAGAAAGAATGAATAAGTGAATTAATTTAAAAATTAGAAATACCCAGGAAGAAAATGCTGATTGTCAATATATCACAAGTAGCATTTGCGAATAACTCTTTTCCCATAGAAAAACTAAAGAAACTTTTATCTAGTAAACTGCGTTTGAGTGAAGATTTTAATATTTAACAATGTTTAGAATTGACCCGTTGCGCGATAAATATTTATTTAAAAAGACGATTCCCTCAAGCCCGCCTCAGTTCAATTTGGGAAACGCAATTCGCTGAGGCATACGTAATAGGACTGCGGGGCAACAAAGGATAACTTATGCAACTTCCATGGAAGTGTGCCAAAGACAGCGTTCTCGAGTAATTGGAGTATTTTTGCTAGATAGGCACATGCACTCTCGCCCTAGGTGGAGCTTCTATTAGCCCGGATCACGAAAGCCGACCTGGAAACTGGTTCAGCCCGGATTCAGGTTTCTTCTTTGCAATAGGACCGTTCTTTTACGGCGGAAGTGCGATAATACCTGGGCCGAAGCTGCCGTTTCGGCCTCAACATTTGTATCCCAATATCGCACAATGGAGAAATATTACGAGTCAACAGTTCCTTGCACTCGTCTGCCGTTCCAGCCAGTAAAAGTTTTGGAACAGGATGAAGGGATCAGTTATAAGGTAAAAAGTTTCCTTGACGTAAGTTGAGCTTCGTAAAGAATGAAATTTTTCATTCTTTTAACTTTGAATAGAATTTATGCGCATAAACTGCATTCAATATTTTTAACTTCTAAGAGATGTAGTGTTTTCAGAATTAGAAACTGTATTTTACAATTTGTCTGAGAATCCTTTCTTTACTTGTACGACGCGTTCCTATATAATTTATTGATTGGAGAAAAGGAAAAGTGTTGTGTAATGTTATTCTGCATACGTGATTAAAAATATAATCAAATTTGTCGAATTCTACCTTTCTTAAGCGAAGAGCTAGTTTTTAATAATTTTTTAAAAATTGGAGAAAATAGATCCATAATAATTTTTCATGTAGTATGTACAAAGGATTCTGTGATGCATCGAAGACAAAAGAAAAGACTACTAGTACTACAAAATATGGTTGCAATGGCAAATTCAACATTGCTTCGTCTGATCGAAGCATGAAGGGTACAAGGTATCAAAACTTGTAAATTTATAAAGATAGGAAATAAGTTACAATTTTTCTCTCAGGTATTACATCAATTTTGATAAAATACTTTCCAAATTAATTTCATTCTCCTCTCAAAAGTAGGCACTGTATATCTTATATTTTCTCGTCTCAAATTTTAAAAAATAGCAGAGTCGAAAAATCCAAAAATTTGTAAAAGAACCCGCTGGGGCTAAAATTGAGATTTCTAGAACGCCGTCGAATCAGTTACGGAAGACATCGCGCGTCACGATAACGAATGTCATAATTAGAGGTTCCAATGCAATGTTCTCCCTGCAAGGCTTACAAGCAGGTTCAAGTAACATTTTCACTTGGAGCTTCACGGGCTTCGGCAGCGCTGCACAATATGCGAAAGAATCATATGTTCTCTTTCATACGCTGAAAGTTTCCCCATTTTCCGAAGCGCGCGTCAACGATCGATCATCCGCGCGAGATATATGATCTTCGCCTCGCGCCTGGCGTAACCCGTGCAGAGTTGATCGATCATTAAGCTCGCCTCTCGCTCGTTCCGCTGCACTCGCACGTGTGCATGCATCGCACGGCTCCTGGTACTACGCCACACGGCTTTGGCTGTCCAATTTCATATTCGCACCGGCGTCCAGATATAGACACCGCGCATATATACGCAGGCATACGTATCGGCGCCTCGATGCATTCTCGTGTATAAAGCACGCGGGGGGTGTGCACGTCTATTTCAGAACGTGAACTTGAACTTAGAACTCGTTCGAGCGCGGACTCGCGATGGATGATCAGGAAATTGGCAATTAGAGGCGAGCAAGTAGTTTGATCCACGAGAACGACGGGGAAATCAATTTTAAGGATTCTTCGGTTTCCTTGTTACCCTCTATGCACTATGATCCGGCCGGGCGGATCGTTTAATTGAATTTTCCGATCAGGCGAAAGGTCGAGGGATGATCGAAATCTCTCGGCTCTCAATGTCACGTTATACAAGATGTATTAACGTAATTGTGCGTGATGTTTCCAGAATGAGTTTCAATGTTAAAATGTTGTGGATGATATATCAATTAAACTGCTTTTGTCACGTCTAAGCTTTCAGAGTGAATAAAATGCAACAACTAGACAAGTAAATCAATAATTTATAGACCATTTGTCTTCGTGCTAACGTTATTCTTGATATTGTTCCTCTAGACTCTATGTTACTTATCATTATCTTATTATTTTAATTCTGCGGAAGCCAAACAATAATTCTAATTAAATTTGAATATTTAATTTTGTAACAAAAATGATTTCTTCAATCTTCTAAACCTTTTACTTACGTTTCGTTGCGTACGTTTTTATTTCAGAACGATAAGACAATCTAATTATCACTTATAACGGAAACTTTAATGCAAAGGAGGATTAAATACGCGCATTATGCGTTAGGCGTATATGGAGCGGAAGAATCGTATAAGGAAATACGCACACCATTCTAGTTAGTTACAAATAGTTCTTCTCGAAGGTAACTGTTGCTTATAATCAAGCGGCTTTCTTCTGCGTGCGATGAAAAATTGCAAAGAAGTTAGAAAAAAATCTTACCGAGTCTCGCTGATAGAATCGAAACGGAGCTATTGAAACTTAAATACCGGAGTTGTAATCTTTGTTAAATTTTTTTATCAATATTTTTCTTATGTTCTTTCCCTAATGTATTAGCACAAATTATATTTTAATAATAATTTATCGCGATATTTTGGAACAAATTAAAACGATATAATTTCTTGCGTAGATATTTTAATAAATGCTTAGTTGGCAAGATGTAATTAGAGACTGTAATCACCTTATTTTGCGACACTGTAATTAATGGAATAATTTATGGAACATTGCCACAATAATCGAGCAGCAATACCTTTCCCATTCCAGCCCGGAAAAATGTCTGAGGTATCCCGAGTTTCTTTTTCACGTCGCTATTTGATTAAAGTTATTTCCGAGCGCAACTTCATTTCCGATTGTCTGTAAGGCCGGCACGAGAACAGCACGGAACGCATGCAAAGATGCGCAGCTCCGATAGATCTATAAGATAAGACGATTCGTACTCCGCACATCTGTGTCGAATACAATAGCTTGGATATAGAGTAGGTGTGGGCCAGGTGCTACGCAGGTATAAAAGCGTGTTTCGGGCACGTCGAAGCTGTCAGTACGCGTATAACAATTAGACGAAGAATTTCCTCTAACCGCGTTCCACCCAGTACAGCCCATCTCGTTGCTATCTATTAGATTATATTTTTAATAGATTGGTACATACAGAAATACTGGTTTTTGCTTGGTTTAAACTTTTGGTACATTAAAAGATTTGAGAGATTTAAATCTCCTTAACCGCCGATTAATCTCTTTTCAAAAACTTCAGTATTCAAACAATCTAAGGCTCGATCGCTACATAATCCAAAATTTATCAAACTCGTAAACTAATCGAACGTTCAGAAAACAATCTAAATTTGTAATATAACAGAATATTATAGACACGTGAGAAGGGAATTGGACATGAATGACTCGATCGGAAACTACTATCAAAATAATAGCCCGTGAAAATGCATAGCTTTTAGATCGAAAGTTTTTAATGGTGATTAACAAGCATGATATGTAAGACGAGTCGTTGCCACAATTTAATCGACAAAATTGTTGTGTTCCCTTTTTGACCCACCCTGTGTAGGGTGCTTGCGCGGCGTGGCAAGCTGAGTCAGCTTGGGGGTGTTAGTTAGGGTTATTATTTCTCGCCGCATGTCTGACGGCAGCCTGTCAGTTATCGCAAGTCAATGAAAGTACAAACAGCATCGTTACCTTCGCGGCACGTTCGTGGTACTTGATTAGTGTGATTAGACGAAATATTTGAAATGTACTAAACGTATGAACAAGTGTCCAATGCATAAACGTAATTTTAATTTGTTACGATATAAACTACAGCTGTATTCTGAAAAAAACCTGTTCATAAAATACACGCACATACAAACGAACGCGTACGTAAATAATATTTTATTGTAACGCGCTTAAATTAAAAGTAAAAAGATATAAAATACACCAAGTATTTTAATTAGAACGCTTAAAATTATTACAACGGGCAAGCGAGGTTTCTTTTTCTAAATAATTATACAAATTAATCGTGAAATAACCGAAGAATACTAATTACAAAATCAAATAAAATACAACAATCAATGACTGTTAAAAAAATAATAAATTTGTGGGGAAATTAGCTTTAAAATTCAGCTGTTCTGCGAAAAAGTATCAAAACGCAAATCGTTAATATCTTAAAGATTGCTGAGTGTACGTAGAATTTCGTGTACTTCAACTTTTAAGCGCGAACGTTAAAGCCTAACATTGATTATCAGGGAACCACCGGGAGAAATTGCAGGCAAGGCACGTTATTTTTCTTGCATTCCGTCTTCGGCGCGCAAAATGAGAAAACGTGAAATAACCGCGGCGAGCGAATCGACGCGTTTTTGCGGAAGTCATGCCGGTTAAGGAACAAACGCTGAATGGGAACGAATGGAATTTTTATGGGCCGTCGAGCTGTGTCAGGCTGTGGATCTTAAATCTGACGCATGAAGCGAAAGATGTAATGTCTTCCAACACGAAAGAAACGTGTCGTTGAACGAGTTCAACATGTGATTGGTTGACATAAAAAATAATTGCGATGGTGTCCAGCGGCGATCTGCCTGTGTACTGGTGGCTTGAAGTTATTTAAACTGTAAGTCGCGCAACGTGTGAATTTAAGTCTTGAATACAAGTAGAAAAAGTGAGCTTCAGAAATGGCTGAACCCGACGTGACGGATGAGAAAGAGGCCACTGTGGCGAACGCGGCGTCCACCTGCGATAAGCGACATTGCAAGGAAATGCGGAAGGAAAAGCTACCCCCATATCTTCGGGACAGAGGTACGAGATCTTTAAGTATTAGAAAAAATTACTTAAGTTACAAACAAATAATTATTTATTTATCGTATACTGCAATTGCTTCGAATTTTATGATACACCGTACGCGATTGTATTCTAAATCATATATTTAATGATGATTTAGAGGCTCCCTTGAATATAATTAAAAAAAACAATAAGAAAGGTAATAGAATCTCAGCGAGAAATAACTCGTCGATCGACGTTAATTTTGGCAGGTTATTTCTCGTTGGAACGCGCGTTAATTAATGCGCAAATAACTTTAATTGCAAATCAGTGAGTCATATAAGTGAATACAGGCGTACGCTTCGATCCTTTTTCGGACTCTTATCAGCGCAGGGATAAATGGAATTCAAAATAAAACGTAGTTATTGGTTAAAAGATTACATTAAAAATACATAGAAAATAAATTAAATTAGAAAGTGAAACACAGTTGCTAATTAAAAAGTAATAAAATATAAATAAAAAACTAGAAGGTAAATACTTTCTTATTATTGCTTTGGATTATATAGTTAAGTATGTTTATTCAATGAATTATTAGGAAATAAATTAGTAAATTAGTAACAAAAAATACAATTATTTTAATGAAGTAAGTTTCTTTTCTATTGGAGTGTCTACTCTTTTCCCTGTAGTCAAAGAAACGAGAAACGACACAGCATCATATTGTAAGAACTAATTATAAGTTGTATAATTATTCTGAGAATATTTTGTTTTAATTATATTATTAATTTAAATTACAAAAATTAGGTTGTAATGCTTCTACTTTCTAGGTACTTTTTAGTATCTAATATATACAATGTTGTAGGTGGTTAATTTCCTATATGTGTGTGCAAAGAGATTTAAGTTTCAAAGTGATCTTCCGAATAGTAAATCCATATTCTGCGCTAAATTAAATTATTAATCGACTACAGCAACTTTCTCTTTTCATTATTTTTGCAATAACCCTCATTTGTGCAAACCAATCATGAACTTAAACGCGAAATATGAAAGGAGAGCAGTGGTTGCTTCATTAACCAAGTATTGCCAGCGCATTTTTCGTACAGTAAATATTTTCTCGACTATAAGTAATATTAATGTATACTAAGCGAAATTTATGTATGTTTATTTTCAATTACAAGTATTGGGCTACCTACGTCTTGCTCAGACCTACATGGCTTCTCTCGGATCGTTTGTTGGTTGGTTTTACTTAGGGATCTTATTTAACTCTATTATTTATGTGAATCAAGCGAATATATGCATATTCGCTGTTAAATTTATTCTTTTTGTCTTCGCAAATACATTAAAAGCATAATTTTTGTTGTTCTATACGAAGTTATTTGCAAACAGGATGTGAAGTAGATTATTTACAATTGTGGAGAATTTTACTTGCGGATAATAAATTATATTATCACATTTTGCATTTTTCACTATATATTAATGTAAAATATAAATCTTATTACACTTTATAATAATTTTATAAGAAAATCTATTGCAGCCAAAAAACAATAAAAAATCTAGCAATCTCAGGAGAATATTTATTATCATAAGCTCAGGGATCTGAATGGTTTTGATGAAGATTTTCATTAACATTGTTTTTAATTTAATTTACCTCGAAAGTTTTATCCAAATATAACATATATCTTAGTTCCAACTTTGGCGCTTCCTTTAAGTAAGCAAACTTGTTTGCCTCGTTAAGATAATAGAACGCAAGGTAAGGATATAATCAGACATAATTCTATGGAGCGTACAAGCGTGTACACTGCAGGAGCATAAACGGTCGAATAGATCGATAGGTATGCCTTCTCTCGACAGGCGCCTCGCAAATGTAAATTAGGGGCGCGATATATCGGGGTGTGCAATCGCCAAATGCAGATGGCCGTTCCGGCGCGAATTCGTAATCCGATATTTTGATTGCACGCGAACACGCGATCGCTTTCGAGCTGCGAGGTAGTCGAAAGGCCGTGCCGAACAATACAATACATCTTCGGTATCTGAAAACGACCGATTGTGGCAGCTTCTGTTGCTGTCCTCGCCACCCTTCTCTCAATCAGATTACGCTTTTACGACGCTTACCGATGAAATAGGGACAATAAAATCAGGAAATTGTTTCGTATCGTGTATACAAGCAGAGAAGAAATCTTGTTTTATTAATACTGCTTCGAGAATTTCAACTTTTTTTTAATATAATATAAAAATAAGTTACAATGATATTTTAATCGATTCAAACTAGCAACGTAATTGCCAATAGCTTATTTAATCGTTAAATAACAGAAATATCAAGAAGAATTAAAAATGTAGATAAAAATAAAAATATGAGGCAGAACAGAAATTTGAATTCTCAGCGTGTAATTTTCCGGCAAAATGTGGAAATATAAAATAATTAATAATTTTTACCATGAACTCGTGTAAGTTCTTAAAATATAAAATTTTATAAATTACTTTTATTTCAGGGATTGTTAGAACCGAAATTCGCAAAATCGTAATAAATTTCAGTCCTATTTCTCCTCTTATATGTATATTATATACACGAATATTAAAACAGCAATTATGCCTTTATTTCAACTACTATTTCAAGCTTTATCTTAAAAGCATTAAATACAGTGAATGTAGTTAATTTGACTGAAAACCTTGTACGATTAACATTCACACACATTCCCGTATTAGTTTTCTGTCAGACCCGTCAAGGTCCTGCTATAACAATCGATCAGCTCGTCCAAACTGTTTCCGAGAAAACAAGAACCTTGCCCCCAAATTTGCCCCATCTTACTCCTGTATGTTCCCCGCAGTTATGTTCGACGTACACGCAAGCGGCGAGAGGTCTAAAGACCCGAAGCACATCTATTGCGTATATAAACAGTATCGCGTTAAACTTCGTCGTCCCCTAAAGCACTCGCCGACGGAAACACGGGAAACACAGAAACTTGGATAACTTCAGCCACTGTTACATCCAGCCACGTGCAACGGCGTAGCTAATGTTTTAATTATCCCTCGTTGAACCGAACAGAAAAAACTTTAAATGATCCTTCAACCTTTACCACAATCTCGATCTCATCCTTTATCTGTATAAACTTCGTGATGCTCAACAAGATATTGTAGAACATGACATATAAATTTAGCATGCTTGATTCAACGCTACAGAAATAAAAATTCTATAATGCTTTCTTTCTTTTAAATAATTTTATGATGTTTAGACTTTTCTTATTTCTTTCCTCCTTATGCACCTCTCATTCTCTCTTTTCTACTTTTATATTTCTACGTATATTTCTGTACCTTTTTTTAGTTTCTCACTTTTCTAATCTTATCCTCGTTTCTTTTCATTCCACATTTTAATTACCATTCTGTTCACCTCTCTTTTCTACTTTCTTCTACTTTTTTCTTCCCCCTTTGCCGTTACCTTCTTTCTGTTAGTAGTTTTCTTTTCTCGCGGTGATAGATCTCGGGGTAATTTACTTACGCCAGTGACCGTGTTCACACTCAAGTTCCAGCTTGGAGTGCGGCGTGGCAAATAGACATTAGTAGGGCATGTCTATCGTTCCGAGCTGCCGTATTTCTTTTTGGACGTTCGAATTGACACCTTCCGTGCACGAACGGTTTGAACGCCCCGACGCGACGGGTATTTCGCGAAATGCTTGCACGCATAAGCGTCGCGTATCAGATCCTATATAAAGGAAGTGCGGATTCCGGCACGATCTCAATTGATATCCGATATTCCACCGGCGCGGTGCCTCTGGGTGACAACTGGCTGTGGAAGCCACCCGAGAATTATCCTCGTCGATGAGACCGTTTCTTGCATTTCAATACTCGCGCTGCGTATATTGAAGCACGGTCGTACCGTTAAACGATAAATTGAAGATTATGATAAACGAAATTATATAATTATTTATTGCGAAGAAATATTTAAATTAACTTTTGTGCGTATAATACACACTGGAATTTTTGCTACACACGCATGCAATATAATATTGTAAAGTAACCGCAGCTGATTACCATCGATACTTAACATCACGTTAAAAAATTAAACATACTTCGAAGATGTTATTGTCAACTCGAGCAGCCCGGTATGCTGCTCTCATGGCCGAACCCGACGAGCTCTATCCAGGTGCAAAAGGGCATTTAGTTTTAAACTCTGTTCTATTTCGTGAAAAAACTAATCTATTTTGGATTGTGTTTCAGAGAGGATACTCTACCCACGTAACACGAGAGCCCTTCCAAAAACGCCCGTGATCGGCGGGCAACCCATCGAAGAAGAAACGTGCATGGTAATTTTAGAGTGCACGAATTTTATTATAAATATATGTATATAATGAAGAAATTTGTGCGAATTTTACGTATAAAAATAGTTTGAAAACTTGTGCTTAATTTATAAAAATTAATTATCGTATTAATGACTTCGTATCGTTACAGGCTTTGAGAACGTTGGTCTTCGGTTCCTGCGCGAGTCCACCTAAGGTCGAGTGGGCGAGGACCGGGCTGACCTTACGACCGTACGGACAAAGCTTAGCATTCGGGTTGAGAACGCCCAGAAATACAACAAGAAGCCTCGTCACTGCAGTGCAAGCTATTATGCTGAAGCACTTTTTGTTCAAGTGCGACAGGCAGGATCTACGTGTAAATCCCGAAACGTAAGTACCTGTTATTTGAACAGCACATAGATATATATATTTCATTGCCGTACATGCAGTCGAAGTCTTTGACGATTAGAGAATGTGGCAACTAATAATGAATATCAAGTAATTAATAGCAATATTTATTATTGCAAAATATGCGTACTACTATAAAAAGTTTAACAATTGATAGTTTAATGCAACAGTTATTACAATATTCATATTTTTATAATAATTATGTGTATCGTTAGCTCTATATAATTTATATATTACAATAATTTTATATTAAACCTGACCGTCAAGTAATTGAAAAATAATGAATATCAAGTAATTAATAGCAATAGCATTTATTATTGCAAAATATGCGTACTACTATAAAAAGTTTAACAATTGATAGTTTAATGCAACAATTATTACAATATTCATATTTTTATAATAATTATTATATGTGTATCGTTAGCTATATAATTTATATATTACAATAATTTTATATTAAACCTGACCGTCAAGTAATTTTTTAATATATTCTAAGTATTCCAAGTATGCTTATAAGTCTAGTCCAATTACGAAGAAAAATTTACATATCTTAGAACAGCACATTAGTAAAATAATCAACATTTTAATAATATTATATTATTTATATTAATTGTACTTATCTTAATTACGGAATTATTACAGAATCGTAACTTGAGCATAAAGAAAATTTCTTTTGATTACAGCTTGCTGAAACCTTCATACGATCGACAGATCGAAGTGTTAACTTGTGCAATATCGGAGATTATCTGGCGTTGTGCAGGTGGTTTCTCCGTATCCACATGTCCAAACGTGGTCAGCAACATCGTGCCAAAGGCCATCGTAGTTCTGCCGCAGGATACGCCGTATCTTCAGCACAGTGTGCAATATTTTCAAGATGGATTAACAGAAACGGTATGTCTCCCTTTTCGTAATTTTATCCGCCAGTAAGTTAAATAGATATTTAAAAGAATTGCCTCTTAACATTTCAACAGTTTAAATATTTTTCTTCATTATCCGTATATTATATAAACCGTAAGTCTATGCGAAATTAACATTCTCGCGCGCGTTTAGCGAAACAATTTAGTTATGCACTAATGCATCCACTCTATTTCTATCACATTAACGAGTAGCGAGGTGAAATCCAGCTTTCTCGTTTAATTAATTTACGACGAAACAGAATATGTCTCGAATTATAGCGTTGCTATTTTGCCAAGTGTGTTAGAGTGCAGTCTCAAGATTGCGTGATATATCTCTGTCCTATGGTTGACAGTCCATTTTCTACGACGTTATCAGATTCAAGTGCACTCCCTGAAAGGTTGCTTTATACTCTAGCTACACCTTTTCGAGTTCAATTCCTTGGAGGATCTTGAGATATTTGTCAAGAGGTACTTGTACCTGGTAAGTATTTACGTAAGGAAACTAAAATACTTGATGGATTGAATGTCAAACATTACAGATATTATCAGACATTATTTAAGCGACGGAATTTCATATAGTTTCTGTATTAAATTCAAATCTTGATTGCTCGTTGTCATTGTTATAAAATTATATAGTTTCTTCTCCACACAAAGTCAATAAAATATCAAATTATCTTACACAAACTCACACTTTTAAGGTTTTGTCACGCGTAATCTTCATTTTTTATACCTTCAGTTTCATGACGAGGGCGGACCTGGCGCAAAGTTACTTTTATACAGCGCAGTACTTTCAAGAGGCCTCTCAAAGTAAGACCTATCTTTTGGATTTTTCTCATTCTATTTCGAATTGGAGATGAAAAAGGATTGTCTCAGCCGGACAATCAGCTGCAAGTTATAATATTCTGATTTATATATTTTTATGTTTCAGGGTGCGAAATGATATAGAAGATCCAAAGGCATCGATCCTCGGCGGCTGTTCGGAAGAAGGCCCAATCAGTATTACCATCTTCGTTTTAACCGGTCGTGCTTCACCGCATCTTCACAACGGAGTGCTTCATGTTGGCGACGAAAATACATACGTAAGTCTATATTAATTTGGTTCTTTACAAATTTATGTTTTTACAACTACGTTTCTTTACAATATATGTGTCTACTGTAGCTTCTATGGATCATATCGAAATTAGTACGAAATTTCTGCACATAATGTAGATTACTTGCACGATATATATCCTGGTCGAATCAAGTTTTTTAATATAATATATAAATATAATTTTTAAAAAACGACTATTCATTTAAATGCTAATTCAATGTAATTAATTCAAAATAAGGCTGTGCCGCACTGGGGCGTCCTTATGAGGAGCGAAGTGGGGTTCTTAGTACACGAAGGTGATAGCAATATAAGCAAACAGCCGGGTTCTCGATTGAAAACACCCAGTCTACCGATATGGGTGACTCTTTGTCTCGGCCATCACGGTGTGGTTTTCAACACGAATCGAGAATTGCTGAGGAATTATCATGCGGAACGACGGTATAGATCATGCAATTTTACGTATTACTCGTTCTTTTTATTAATCTTATTTATGTTTTAATGTTATAGTAATAATTTATTTATTTATTAATACAATTGCCACGACAGCACTAGCTATATTTTATATCCCTGTGCGACATACATATAATAATTCCTGTACGAAGAATAGATAATCAGATATACAATTTATAAATGAAAGAAAGAGCCGTCGTGTTGATTATATGCATTTCGAAAATGTGTGTAAACCTAGCTCATTCTTAACTTCTACATACAAACACATAAATAGCGTCTGACTTTATAGCAGTCTCAAGGAAATATCGCTCATTCTGAATATGTTAAAAGATTCGAGGTTCAATATTTCACCTGCGGTGGCAGTCACGCTACGTTGACGGTGGATACCAGGGCAAACGAGGCTTCCGGAGGATCAGATGCTGCAACAATGGAAACCGGGGATATCGCCGCGACACCGTTAGAGAAACTTATTCGATCCAAGTTAGTATTATTTGAAAAGTGATACAACAATATAATACACGCCACAGTGTATAATTTTACCTAAATATCAACGTTACGGTTCGCATTACGGTCTTACAAAAATTTCACGAATAACTTTATAGGCAGGCCCGTACTCGATTACTCGAACAGTTCAATTTGAAAATTATACTTCTTTCATTAATTTTGCACTCCATACGCTCGATACGAAATACGATAGTTCAATTTGAAAAGTCCACTTACTTCTTCCGTTAATTTTAAAAGCTTTTTAGTGCAGGGAAAAGATCTAAGATCGCTATTGTCTTCTCGATTACAAAATGATCATGCGATATCTGCGAGATTGCTCGAGCGTTACCGTAAACAGCGCAAGAATTCAAGGTATCACCTCTTCCACTTATTGTTCCACGCTGCACCAAAGGTGGCAGGATGCTCTCATACAATGGAACGGAACGCCGGTGATGTGAGGGATACGAAAGGATGACGACCAGACCCGCTCTTCCGTGTTAAGCCGTGTGTCCGTGATTCCGCGTGATGCTAATCGATCGGCGCTTATCGATCGCTATGTATGCTTATCCCAGTAGGGCCCAAAAAGCCTTTAATTGTCGTTACAAGTCCACGTAGAAATTACATGTGTCGCAATATCAGATGTTTCATAATATTTAACGTGACAAAATTCTTCCGACGCTTTCTAGACAGTGTAGCAGGCATTTGTACGATGGCCAGGAAGCTCTGTTATTTCGTGAAATATTTCAATTGTCAATAAATGGCTGTGTTAATGTACCATTATCTTATGTAAACTGTGTATTGTAAGATAAAAAAATACATTCTGTAATTGTTACCTTTAATATCATACTTGTCTGTCGTACTGTCGTTAAATATTTTGCCAATTCTTTTAGGAAAATTACATCTTTACTTTGAAGAGGTCCAATTTTATATTTTACAAAAATATATATATAATCATAAATGCGTATATACGGAACGAATATACAAATTTAAACGATCTACGTTCATTATTAAATCATTCTTAGAAAAATCGTATACCTCGGATATACAGTTCAGTCGATGATAAACAAACTCTTATCGAAGCTACCACGCGATCGCGTGGGAAACGATACGATGCCTTCTTTGACTCATGTGCATACAATATCGCGATGCGCTTATGACGGCTGGAAGGATTACAGCTGATTTTATTTTATTGAGATCGATACTGTTACTAATTGTGTTAAAATTTTTTCTTTTCGGAAAACGTCAAGATTTTCAACGCAGTAAGTACAATTATTTTATCAATATACTGCTTAAAATTATTAACACAAATAATTAAAAAAATATATAATTAAAAATATGTAACATGCAACGTTATTTTTTAAACATCGTTGGATAGCAATAAAGTCACCAAGAACAATGAAGATATTTTCAACAATCAACTAGAATGACTAAAGTTTCGTAAAAGTGGAATTAAAAGCGACCATGAATCTCCATTTGTGTTCTAATGGCCAGGCGTTTGAGGACTTTTATAATAATTGAGCACTTTCGAAAATATCCGATAAATTGCATGTCTCGATTGTGTCGGCCGGTGGACGCACCGTTAGATAGTCATTCTGCGTAAATCACGGACAATAGCAGAAACTGGTTCAAAGTGGAAAGGACTTGAGACGGGCCTATGTTTATTAACTGCAAGAACCGTGCATAATAAAAGTCATTTTTCCCATGGGGGGGGGGGGGGTACGAGGAGGGGCGAGGAGGTACGCCCGCAATTTCACAGACCGATGATCCGCGAGGGACGTCGTCGCGATGCCATAAGCGAATCGCGACGCCTGCAACGCGGTTCTCGTTCCACTTGCCCTCGGCGACTTCTCACGACATTAAGTCGCGAACCGCCAAGGGGAACGTGATTCGCTACGCGAATTGCCGAAAAAAATTGCGCGCTTATGCAATTGTTCTTGATTATGTGTATTCGTTACTCGTTATTACAGCTTGCTGTACTAACAATCTCATATTCGTTACGTGATTAGATAGAGCTAAGAAGATAAAAGGAGACATTGATATTATAACGTCGCGCCAGAGAATCCCAATTGAAATTATTATTTATAAAGTGCCGCTGAGTTTTTGTTAGCTGCAGCTGCGATTAATTCATATTTTTCACGGAAAATGTATCAAAATGATTGCTGTTACTAAGATGTGAGGCTATATTTTATCTATATCCTATTATACTATGAAATACCGCAAATTCTATCTGCTCTCTTTCCTCACAGCATAGATAAATTGTCACTTTAAGGCCCGGTTTCACCAACGTTGTTTAACTTTAAGCTTAGCTTAATTCGTTCTTTGTCTCTTTCTAAAGTAACAGTTGAAAAGAGACAAAGAACGAATTAAACTAAGCTTAAAGTTAAGCGACGTTGGTGAAACCGGGCCTTAATTGTTATATCGTTTTCAATTTCCATATCGTTTCGATCTTGTTCATTTAATTCTTCCAGCTTGCCGCGTTTTATTTCCAAGAAAATTTTCTCCGAGGGAACTCGGAAAGACCGGAAATCCTCGCGCTCCCGTCTTCGGTAAGGTCGACGCAGGTCCCCGTAGGGCCTCGAAGATAGGGGTCAGTTATGTGCGCACCCATTCAAACGTACGCACATATGCGCCGCGTCCGTTCCCCCATCGTATATGAAAGCAAACACCTGTTCGCGGTATGGTTCAGATACACGTTTCTGTTGGTCGCCGCAGTCCCCCCCTTCCCTGACAATGGGGAGCCGAGTGCCACTCCAGCCGCTTTGCACGACGGCTCCGTTTTGTAGTAAAGAGTTCTACAGCCCTACAGCGCGGTAGTCGTAGCCGAGTTTGATCGAGGTCGATCACGGTAGTGCACGTAGCGTAAAGAGCAACGCGCACGGTGTATTAAAACTGAAACGATAAAACGGCCCCAAAATATAGGAAGAAATATAAAACGTTGGAGACTGCACTGAAATATAAATTCCTAAGGAAAGAGAGAGTTGGAGATCGCCGGAAGATAAAAAAGATTCTGCAAAAGCAAGCGATGTTTCGAAGAGTCACATCGTCGTCAAAATATAAGAATTAAGAAGTATGTAAACTGTGAGCACAGAATTTAAGTAAAACATAAATTGTATTTGAAGATATAACAAAATTGCCGATTTTTCATTAAAGAGTTAAACAAATTGATTGACACGTTTGTAACATAAAATTCGAGAACTTACTTCGTTATGTGCGCGAAAGGAAGTGAATTATAAAGACTGTCTGGCCACGCCGATCGATAAGGACACCTTAGGGTACAATTCGTAAGCCCTTTGTGCTTTTTGTTGTAAAGGGCGGTGGCCAAGTGCGTGGTAGATCAACAGCAATCTACGGAATTTATGTTATTAATAAAGAATAAAGTGCTGCGAGTGAGATATCTCTTTGCAAACAATGGAGATATAGAAACGCGAACCTGCGCGCTTTTTCCAAGTACATTTTGTGGTGAGTATCTGTTACCAATCTCTGATATTATCTCTCTTAAACCTATTATTTAAAAACATAAAACTTAATGAAAATTGCATTGTATAGTAAATAAAAGTAATTTATTATAATTAATAAAATTAAATGTGAATTGTTATAACGCCAAATTATAATATAAAAATAAGGATTAATACTGTTAATAAAACATTAATCACCGCTTAATTAATATCAATAGAAACATATTTTTACGATAAGATAATATCTCACTTTTATATCAAAGTCTTTTATTGTAATGGGCACTAGAATTCTATCCTTTCCTCCTGAGAATTTAATAATTAAACACTTTAACAAATGTAAAAGTGAGGAAGACGTAGGTGCATGTTTTTTCGAAAGTAAGAAATCTTATATAACTTTTGTGTACCTTCATACTTACTGCACTTCAACTAAACAAAGACACTGGATAACACGATTGAGCACGACCATAGTAATTCAACGTTTAAACATTATTGTTAAGTTAAATATCGCCTAAATATTATTAGTAATAAAGTAAAATGTCACGCACGGTGTGATTGTTAATTTTTTAGTGCGATTTCACAAACTTTGATAAAGTAATCAGTACGAAGATTCAGATCACTTGAACTGTCAATTTCCGCAGTACACGTACCAATGATATTTTTATACAGTTATCCGCTGGAGCAGAGGCCGGAGGCCTTTACGCCGGCTGCCCATCGCGTTTCAATTTACGGTTCGTGAATTTAAGCAGTACTGCGCCCCATATAGCCGAGATATCCAGCCATTTTGCGTACAAATTTCCTTGTCGGCAGACATTTTCGGAAAAACTTTTTACCTGTTTTTTTTCTATTGTAAATTTTTTTACATCTTTTTAATTATTTTTCATTTCTCTCGTGTTACTCTAAAGTATCTCACGGAATGCGACGAAATTAACAAACAATTATGCAAAATGCAATATGCAAAATTGTAGGCAAAAAATGTAAATTAAAACAGTGAAAGAATAAAAAATTATTTAGAAATTAAATCGGGCATGTAAATGCAAATTTACAGATAATGAATTAAAAAGGAACAATAATGATTATATGTATTATAGTGCAGTGTTGAATAAGTGAAGATATTTTATAGATACAGATATGAATATGAACATAGAATAGGAAGAGAGAGAGAGACATTATGAAAATTATTTGTATAATATTTTACTTAAAGCTTAAATATTATTTAAAATTAACTTTTAAAATTTTTAGATAACATTTGAACGTAAATAAACTCAGATATAAATAAATATTAATTTATTTTTTATATCAAATCAACTTATTGCACAACAAAAACTGTGGAATATTCTTTATCTTTTATCTTTCCAGTATCTTTGTTATATTCCACTTATATTTTATGACTAAATTTAAAACATTTGCGTTTAATTGTAAGAAGTATCTCTAGTACCAGTCCATTCAATACCACTAACAAAGTATCATGAATGGAAAAACGCAAAGGCAAACTTTCTCGCGCTAACGAGCTTAAAGAAATCTGCTTCCATTCTTACCACTCAATCGTAAGAAGGAACGATTGCGTTGTAACATCGGTATTTCAAACGCTTTCGAAATGATCATCAACTTCCCGACATGACGTCACAAAAGAAATGCGCTATTTGCGCGAAAGGCGAGAGTGCAAGGTGTTAAGAGCTGCCTCGGGCGATAATTCGTACGAGTCATCCTAGCCCTGATGAGACGCGCAGTCCTACATAGCCATAGTTCCACGTAATAAAAGAGTTTCTCTGCATGCTTTCTAACCACGCGTTATGCTCGCTATTGCAGACGAGTTTCGTCGTCGGACGAAGTGGTCGTTCGCCCGGCGCTTATGTTCTTACATTCGTCTGCTAACACGATGACAAACCGGATTGCACGTTACCAGCAAAATTGTTACGTTTAATGTCACGTCCTTGCGTCATCTTGTCAAGAGTTGAAGCGTATGTGGATCCGTGGACGATCTCATCGGTTTCCTGTTAGAGCAATATTCATGATTATTATTTTTCAAAGAAGGTATTATGATTTAAAAATCAGTATTTTCGTTAATAATACTGAAAGGTCCAAAACGTTTTTAAAGACAGATTAAAAGTTTCAAATTTTAATATATTTTCGATCTCATAAATTTTCTTTCAAAGTTGAGTATGGCTTTATGATTATTTTCTAATTTTATTACTGCTTTCTGAAACTTAACATTCCCCAAAAATAATTTGCTACTTTTAGTTACTTCACTTAATTGTAATAAAATTAACCATATTCGTTTAATAATGCGAAAAAGTCTATATTAGATGAATATGAAAAGGTATTATATTGTAGAAGCTAGATTAGAAAATTATGTAATAAAAAAGGACAGTTAATTCTGTAACGTTATGTAAAATTCTTGTATTATACTTTCGCGCGTTACTGCATCATATACTTTGCCGCGTTACAACATTAGAAAAAAAAGTAATGTCGATATCAAGGCAGATTAAATAAAATCATTAAAAACGATTTAATAGCTTAATAATTATTGAAATCTAATTGTGTTAAAATATTTTATTGCTGTCGTAAAAATGTGAAATACAATTAAAAAAAGTAATAATTAATAATTTGATTTAAAACTATTATAAATCTTTACTAGAGTCCGACAACTCGTGACATCTAGCACAAGATCTTCTCGCGAGATGAAACGCCTTGACGAAAAGCAATAAAAACTCCGTAATGATTCCGAGAAGCTGGACATTTCGAACGCAGGAAATGCTATGTCCGTGGATACGATAAATCGAAGTAGCTTCCGGGAAAATTTTATTCCCGCGGATAGATTAAAGGAAGCCCAGTTGCGCAGAAGTAATGCACTGCATCTCTCGTCGTCTCTTATCCCTCGCTTCCATTAATTTTCGTTCTCCTTTTTTTGCAGATGCATCTGTCGACAGAATCGGTGGACGATGATCTTAAATTGCCATGGGACGAAACGTATTGAGGATCTTGAGGATCTTGCTGCTCCTCTGCTGCATGCTGCAACCGCACGTCGGGCAACGTAAGTCTTCCTGCACTCATATATCACAGTCTTCCTCTCCATATATTCCTGTCAGAATCCTCCCAGATTTGTAAAAAAATTTTTTTAATTTGTAAAACCCAATTTCTTTCATTGAATGCAGTTTCCAGGATCACTGTATACTAGTAAGTAAAGACTACAGAATTTTCAAGATGTATAATCGGTTCAATCATTCTTTATTCCTTTTTTCCATTTCTTTTCCATGAAGAATGCCAATGCAGTAATCGGGCAAATGAATAATTTGAGGAAAAAATTGAGATAAGTTAATCAACTTATATAGATCTCCCTCAAGTATATAGTCATCCAAAACATTATGTCACAATTACATCATTTTTCTAGCAAATTCTTTCTTTCTTTTGTATTTTAAAAACTAAACTATTCGCCTCTTTGCGCGAATCGCACGGAAAAGCGCAGTGTGCCTGCTTGATTCGTCTGATGAGAACTCTTTGTCAAAGACTGATGACAAACTCGTGCAAATCTCTGCGGTTATTTTCGCGGACGATCGAACGGCGATCGCTTTTGCCAGGGAGAGGTCCTCGTCTATGCTAGAAAAGGAGTTTGCGAAAGGCCAGCGCCGTAACGCTGCGCCGCCGACGATACGCCATGAGTTTGCAGCGACCGGAACTCCGCTCCAGGGAAGCGCGCATATCTACCCCCTCGCATACGCGTTAAACAGCCCACGCGTATTCGTCTACGCATCCGATTCGCGTCCTTCCAGCGTCCGAATTCCCGTCGATCAACCGGGAAGAACGAGTGACGCGACGTCCATTCAGGCCTTTGTCAAAGACAGACTGTTCAAAGTTTAATTTTCGAATTGAATTACCTTCCTCCTAACTGTAACACGATCTCGTTACCGCGATAACGATATAAAGGTGTCCAATTAAGCTCGCAATATTAGCACGCGTACGTATAGAACCGCTATTTTGGAAACCGCTACGAGACCAAGTTTGTTCTTTTCGATTTTATCTCATTTTTATACTCGTTATTTGCTCATTATTGAAATAAAAAGAGCAACGGTAATCTGAAAGCTCTTTGAAGCAAAAACGCTAAATTGTGGTGTCTCGTTAAAACCGCTGCCTCGCTTATCAAACAATTACAGCAATTAATTATAGCAATCGATATGCGCGATCATAAAGCGGACCCGGGAATGAATCTCCAACGGCGGTAGCTATGGCAGTCAAACGAGGCGCAAAAGCGGCTATCGTGATTTATGTGGCATTAGAACAACTAAAGCACTGTTGTTAGATAAACGACCTCGCCGCCCCTTGTATGCACTTTATGCATCGTAATTTATCCACCTATTACGTGAAAGAGAGTAATAATAGTCCACACGTAGACATACACACGTGATAATCTTTACTGCATATCGTGTCGTAAATATCGATTCTCATCATCTTTACTTTATTAACTTTTCTCTTTTACTTTATCACTCATTAACTTTACTATACAATTTTCTTTCTCTCTCCTCGGAGGAAAGTATTTAGAAAAAAAAAATAGTTAAATTCACGCTCTAGATTACGAAATTGCGTTACGTTTACCGCAAACTTAACTGCCTTACGCTATTACGCTTCTAGAGTGCATGTGTTTGCGCAGGATCGTTTGAAGTCATTAGAACAGATCCAATTAATAATTGAACAGTGTGTATTACGAATAAATAGGTACTAACGGCGTAAGCATTACTTAAAGCTGTGTGTGTATGTGTAAAGTAGTTATCTACTGTTACAAGCAACGAACAAAGAGCTATCTTCTCGCATGTCATTTATGGTTAAAAGCACAAAAGTGCATGCTTTCTTGCCGTTAAGGATCTCATAAAACGGACATCCTCGTACGGTAATACGATACTTATTTTACAAGACATGGTCTTAGAGGGGACAAAGTAAGAAGGTCCTTGACGATTACTGGATACGTACAGCAAAATATATAAAGTTGTCTTCACTCACACAAAGTTAATTTCGGAATACAAATACTCTTGAAAATTCTGTTTTTCCTACGAAACTTTTTACACATTATTATGTGTCAACTGCTTTCTGCACGTTTTTTAGAATGCGCTTTGTCTGGGCGCAATTATTGAATTGAAGTAAAAAATAAATCAGCAAATTTGCTGAATATATCAACGACCTGTCCTGCGAATTCGTATTGATCTTGTGTACCGTTACCGTCGGGCGTCGTTTCCTACAAAAGATCATTGTCCCACGGTCCTTCCATCATCACGAAACTTTCGTACAGCCCACTGGAAACCGGTTGTGCGATTTCGACCGGAAACTCCAGTAACCTCAACGGCATTAATCCAATAACGACCACTTTTTCAGACAATATGAGTTTTTGTTTAAAACTACAGCACACGCATTCATACTTCAAACAATGGCATGTTTTATAAAATTCGTCAATTTTTCGTCTATTGTGAAGAAAAGTTTTCGAATAAGTGCGTAGAAGCATAATATGTTTTGTACCGTATATTAATAAAATAAGACACGTTATTACTTAAAAATAATGTTCTTGCTACAAGTGAATATTACAAATAAGTCTAATATTTGAGCTTAAATGCCGAATTTATCAGATTAGTTAAATTAATTTAATATAATTTGCAATACTTTTGTCGATGACACCGCATCTTTTCTCCTCGCTCTAGAAATCAATTTACTCAAACGCCATTAAAAATTTCTGATTCAACAACTATAGCTTCATCATGCATATTAACGATTGCTCGACTTTTCCAGTGACTCGAGACACGCGATGCTTTCTGGAGAATGGAGCCACTGCGGCGCATCTCTTTGTCAGCGAGGATTTGCCCGTCGGCGATACCGTGGGAATCCTCGGGGTGCTAGGTGATCCTAGCTCACAGGGTGACATCGAGCTGAGCTTGCAGGAGCATGACAGCCCCGTCGCATTCTCGCCATACTCGAAAAATTTAACTCTTATCAGGCCGCTCGATAAGGAGGGTGTCGAGGGACCAGCCAGCGTTTATATCAACGTTATTTGCGAGAGGAAACACACCTTGGACCCGGTAAGACGATTTCCAGAAGCGATTACATTGAATATTAAAATAATGAAAAAAATATCCTCAAGTATAATTTTGTAATATTAATTTTATTTCTTTCAAATTTCACGAGGCATTTTATAAAATTGCCATGCATTCAAATTTTTTTATAAATTCGATAGATTTAGAAAATAGATATTTCTTTAACGAAAATACCGAGTTTACATTGAATAGCTGAAGCAAATTAATTTTGTGTAAAAAAAACTTTAGTATTCTCGTAATTCTCATAATTCTGTGATCGAAAAATTACGTTTTATTTATACTATTTTGTTTGCATTTAAGTAAGCAATTTTTCAATCTTCTTTTTATTATCATTTCTTAAGAAATTATGTTTAATGTTTAAAGGGATTTGTCATACCGGTGAACATCCGGGTAACCGACGCGAATGATAATTCGCCGCAGTTCGTGAATGCGCCTTACGTGCTAAATATTTCTGAGGTGAGAAGATTCTTCATATTCTAATATTGTGCCGTTTATTTTATTTTAACACGGCGTGGTTATTCCAGGTTACCGTCGTTGGCACGAGAGTCCTGCAAGGAGTCCGGGCCGTCGACGCTGACCAACCAGGACCGTATTCCACTGTGCAATACACAGTTCTACCGGGAGCTCACTCGGTAAATTTTTCGAATTTACATGGTTCAATTATTTTTCCGCTAATAATCTGTCACCCCTGCATTTGTCAATTGCATTGCCAATCACTTTTCTCACGAGTTCTTGAGAATATTAGACAGAATATAGTTTATTTAAAACATTGAGTAAACAGTTCTCTTTTTGTGCACAGGATTACTTTGTTTTCGTGAATGCTTTGGAAGGCACTCTTGTACTAAGGAAATCGCTGGATTACGAAGTCCTCACCAACTTCTCCGTTGACATCCGTGCTCAAGTAAGTTCGATCTTACACACTTGATTCTTTAAAAACATCAAGAATTAACAAATATACCATATACAGATTCCATCATTATTTTACAAGTCTGAGACAATCGCATTGCATAAAAGTGAATATCTAAAAAAGTTGTTACGTTACAGAAGCTTTGTAAAAAAAAATAATTTAACTCGGAGGAGGGGGATAATTAAATTGCTACAATTCCTAAATAGAAATTCTTTTTGTGTAACACAATCTGAAAAATCCATAAACCAATAAGAAAACTCAACGTCAAAAATACGGTAAATAGATCATAGCGATCTTGAATAAATTGATTCGAGCAGATTGATTCGGATGATCGATGCGTAACGATACGCAACAGTGAGCAAGTGAAGATTACAGAAAATTGATCGAACAAACGCTTCCTCTGAGTATTTCTCACGCTTGTAGTCATACTCAGTAACAGGAAGCCAAAAGTATCTCTCTCAAAATAATTATACGTTTCTCAATTGTAAATAACAATAGGCGTTAACTTTCAGCAATAGTGTATCAGCAATGAATCTAATTTTTTACAGGATCAAGGTAATCCACCACGTTCATCAACGACAACGTTGTACGTTAACGTTATCGATGCCGACGATCAGAATCCAGCTTTTTTGGACAATCAATACAAAGTCACCGTACCTCGCCACATAAAAGGGGTAAGGTTAATTAATTTTCTTCATAAACGCTTGCTTTGATTGAGATTCCCTTGGGAAAATATATCTTAGAAAACAGTAAAATTTTACTTTAGAAAAATAAGAAATATGGAAAGTAAATTTGGACACTTAAAACTTTTATTTAAGGTAAACTTAAAACTTACTTTAAGAATTTAAGAGAAAACTTTAAAAGAATTGTGAAAAGTACGTGACGTAAATTTACAATACCGCGTGCGGTTTTCTTCGTACGAGAGAAAGTGCTATGCCGCGCGGCCCTCGTCAGGCTTGGCTATTCCAAAAATTACTTTAAGTGTCCAAAATTTTTTAGGTAAACTTTGAACTTTCTTGAGGAAACTCTTAGATTTAAAGGATTACTTTTAAAAGCTTTAATTTCATTAAAAATAAATTTTTCCAAGGGTTAGGGTTCCATACAGTTCAAAATAAAGGGACGATTTCACGAAAATTAATTTATTGATTTAGAGGAAATTGTTAAGGGTGGTGCCTGACTGGATTAAAGCCGAAGATAAAGATGTCGGCATAAATGCGTCAGTCCGATATACGATACAAGGCGGGATCTTACCCTTTCTTGATTTGAATCCCGAAACTGCCGAAATCGTCATGATACGACCGTTACAAGACCACGAGCTAATGGCGCCAGCAACTATCGTTATTAAGGTAGAAATATTAATGCGCTTTACTTTTTAAGGGATTAAAACATTTGATAATAATAATATCGTTCATTAAATAGGCTACTCAAGAGAATAACGCCGATAGGTACGCTCTTGCCACGGTTATTGTATCACGAGAAGATATGGTTGGTCCAACAGCAGGTAAATAATATGCAATTTTCCGAATAAATATTTTTTATATAAGAAAATAATTTTGAAAGATTTTAATTTTGAAAAATTATATTTTTCCTAATTGCTATTTTGTTGCGGTTCTCACACGTATCTTTTTCGTGGTAATTATTCGCAGGTAGACAATGTATTCTTAGTTATTACGATAAATACCAACTAACAGTAATATTATATCAATATTATAATTTCCTTTTCCTATATGCAATATGTGTTATGCTACACTCACATTGTTGAGTGGAAATTATAATATGATGTAGTGTCACTTGGTGTTTACTGGGTAGTTAAATACTTCAAGTTCATTAAACAGTTATTATGTACAATTAATTACTTATCAATTATTATCATCTGACTATTAAAACACATTAGTCCGCGACCATCCATTAAAGTAAATAATTGTAGTGAAGATTCATTAGCGGTACGTTCTTCATTGGTAACAAAATTTAATTGTACATACACAGTTTTGTATGCAAATGTCAAACGTCAAATTAATGTTTTAAACATGACGTATCGAATTGTTAACGAATTTAGAAATAAATCTTAAACTAACACTTTTTACTTTACGGATGCTAGGCGGCCGATTACCCGTGAAATTCGTGCAAAAGAATCATCAAACGAGCGTGCCGGAGAACACGCCGTCTGGGAGCGTTCTTCTAACAACGGGCGTCAACAAAGCCGATCCTGTAAGTGATGCAAAAATTCGCGTCACAAGAGCGCGAATTAATTATGACATAGTAGCGTAATATAGTTTCTTATCCCAGGAATTAAAATTCTGGCTGGAGGGCCCGGTGGAAGATTTGGAGAGATTCTCGATCACTAATTCTGGCGAGTTGATTCTCAAAGGGAATCTGGATTACGAACAACGAATCCAGCACAGCTTTCGGGTTCACGTCACAGACGGATATCATGTACGTTGATCTCATTAATATTGTTAGCTTTTATCACATTATTTTTTGCCCGTACGTACGTACGTAATACGTACATACAGACGTTTACAATATTATATGTATACACTGTACGAATATATTTTTCAGAACGATACCTCACGTGTAAACGTTTCGGTCGAGGACGTGAACGAATGGGAGCCTCGATTCCAATATTCCCGGTATGAATTTCATGCTCATTCCGCGAGAGAAGGCTCCGTCATAGGTAAAATGTTCCGCCTGTTGAATCAAAATTCTATCAAATTTTTATTACTATCGATATTCAAGGAATATGTAACTTTTCAGGCAAATTAGAAGCAGCTGACGGCGATAGGGGAGACAAAATCAGTTTATCCCTTAGAGGACAAGATGCAAGGTAACACTATAGTAAATCTTAATAACTTATTAATAAAATTGCACATGAAAATAGGATATCTAAAAAAAATAAGATATACTTAATTTCTTAATTTCAAAGAGAACTTTCGATTAAAATAAGAATGCATATTCTGTGCAAAATAATTATAATTATTATTAGAAGAAAGTCCTCTATTCTGAGACAGCAAGTTTTCAACACCCGAATTCAATCACAAATTTTTTTTCGCAACGATTACGCAATCTAACAATGAATTTTCCACTAAACAGACTTCGCTCTGAGAGCAATAAATTCATAGTGGACCAACTGATGCCTATTAATTTAACAGAAACCCCGCTATCCCACATTTTGATCCTATCGCATAATAGAAGACTTTCCTCCACTAATTGTATAAATTACATTACCTACAGGTCCTTTGAGATTAGAGATACTGGAGAATTAGTGTTGAGATCGCAAAGTTCGTTTAATGGATCTTTGGCCCGATTTATAGCGGTGGCTACCGATACCGGAAAACCGCCCAGGTATCTACAAGTTTGTGTGCGATTCTTTAATTTACTATTAATAATTATTCTTAATGTTAATCCGCATTTATCTTCCTTTAGATCCAGCATGATCCCAGTAATCGTTCACATACCGAACGGCGGCTCTTTGCCGATCGCTGCGAGAGCTGCACCTGCTTGGCTCGGTAGCAGCGTGCTGTTAGTTGCAATCTTCGGCGCAGTTTTAGGTCTTCTTGGTGTTGTCATACTCATTCTCATTCTTTACATTTATAAGCAGTGAGTAAATGTGCTAAATATAATTTTTAGCCACGTAATAATATTGGAATAATATTAATGGTGTGATGTGTGCACAGTATTTGTAGATACATAATAGTTGCTAAACGCTATTTTTAATGTATCGTGTTTTTTCTTTACATTTTAAGTTTTTTAATTCCTGATTTGTCAAGAATTGATAATGGAAAGTTTAGAGACCTACTGATATGAAATATTCAAAATTCTTTATTGGATTAAGAGAGACTCAGTTAACAGGTAAAACAAGTCCGATTTTTCATTTCTTTAAGTAAAAGGCCAAAAAGCGGCGGTTCCGTCAGCTCTGTGGGTACAGGATATCGCGAGAAATCACCAGTTCCCTCTGCTCTAAGTCCAACTCCCCAAGTGCTAGGTGCCAACGTTCTTCAGGACGCCTTGGAAGGCCCGCGGAATCGGCGTCACGATATCGACGACAACGAAAACGATAACGTCGACAGCTGTAACGAAATCGATAATCCCGTCTTCGGGGAAGCCAATGAAAGCTCGTACAGCGCTACAATCAAAAGTACGTTTCTATAGGCAGTGCAAGTCGAGCACTATTGCACAAGCTTTCTATCCGCCGCACTCAGCATAATTGAATTCGACATACTTTACATTGATTCTCTAACATATTCTTCTTTTCTCTTGCATATCTATTTTTTATACATCTATTAATTAATCAATCCTGGCCGAGGTAAATTTTACGCAATAAATTTTAAAAATTAAAATCATTTAAACGCTAACATCCGTCTTGGTTCTTATATCTTTTATTGCTTCGTATCTGTGATTTCACATCAGAGCCTTATGAACTTTATTTATCAATTAATTGTCAAAAACTGCTCGATGCAATTACTAAGATTTCACAATTCTCTTTATACATTGCGTTATCTTTCTTCTTGCTGAAGCGGTTCTTCTGAAAGTACAGAACTAAAGTCACAAACCTGTTGTCGGCGATTTACGATATTACAATATTCCATTGCTCTCTTTATTAGGTATAGCGTCGGCGAGACAATTACCATTGTACGCCCGGCATAAAGTGGCGCCCGCCCCGAATCCACCAGCCCTATCAGCCACTTCGAACATTCCCAATATCGGCGGACTGGTGCAGAATATGAACGACTTGAGTGCTAGAACCAATTTGGATGCTGGATCCCATGACTCTTCCAATTATTCCGGAGATCCTCCAGACTCTCTGGTGCCAGCGTGGCCCGCCAGCTCGGCCTTACCGAGGATCAAAAAGTTGTCCTGGGACGACGATGATAGGGTAACTATTCTGTTACAAATTTCTTTGCTGTTCAGAAACTAAATTCCATATTGTACGGCAAATATAAAAAAGGATCTTGTAATATTTTAGTTGGTTTTGTACGTAACAAAAGTATTTTAGAACGTTTGCGAATTGTCAAGCAAATTTAGTTTAAATGATTTAAACACTTGAAGCTATATTAGAACTGCAATTGTGTTAAATTGTACTGAAGTTAAACAACAGAGAATAACGTCGTATCACGATACTAATTGTTTCCTAAGGAATACAATTGCACTGACTTATGCAAGAGGAACAATTAAATCCAAGTTCGCTTGCAAATACAAGCTTCACGCAATCCTAAAGAGCAGATAGATGAAAAACACAATGAAGGCAGAAGTATTTATTGTTTTCCAGACCGTGGATAGCGTCGAGGTCGCGGCGGAAACGCGAACCGGAGACAATCAAGCTGGCAACGAGAGGCTCAATCTCACCGTATACTTCTAACGATTCATTATTTTGTAAATGGGACGAACGTCCAATAACGATGGCGGAAGACTGTTGTAAGCGCTGTTTGGCCAGTTCAGTTAAATAAAGTCTCGTTGATGTCGAAATTCTATGAATGAGCTTCGAAGCATCGCAACGCGATGCGACCTCACCCGCATATTCGGTCCACGGAGTATCTGTGTTATCTGCGCAGCATAGCGTTAATTCGCATCATCCTGAATGGATTGCATCCATTATCTGCACGATGCGACATCGATCTCCGATATTACGGTGTTAAGGAGCAATCATTAGAAATTGCTAGAAATTCAACAATGGAGACACAAAAATGGAAAACTCTTATGTTAAAATTTACGTAGAGAGAAGAAAAGTACTGGCGAATTGGAACACGACGATAGTCTAACATATAAATATATTATCAATAGATACTAATTAATTAAGAAAAGAGCATCATTTTTTATAAGTATATTATTAATGTACATACGCAAGAAATGTTATACGATTGTATAGTTACTGCTTATTTTTAATCGCCTTGTTAATAAAGTCGATAAATTACCGATAAATAATTTAAACTTTACATGAAGCATTGTGCACGTGAAACTTAGTTCTGATGCTTACTGTTTTACCACTTTAAGTTAGTTATCACGGATTTCTAAACCACTAGTTTCATTTCAACGAAATTATTCTAGGAAACGTTCAAGCCTGGTATACACGCCACAAGGAGGAAAGTTGAATGCATAAGAATACAAATTACAAGTTGCGTGAACAGCGTTATCACGAGAAAGTATAATGGCTTCACACGCTTCAAACATTAAGATGCAGCTGAAGTTTCCGCGTTTGCGCTTTGTTGAAGGCACCGATATTCGAATGCACCGAGAAAACTGTGTCAGTAGGTTAATCTTCGCGAGTAATTACACAACGAGTAAATGGGGGAACATTTGCGGGATTTGAAATTCATGGAAATGTAACTCTCGTTGGAAATAATAAAATACAACGGTAAATATAAAATTGTTTAAAAAATGCGTCTCGCGACAAAACACAACAAAGCGATTTTTTAGAGAAACGTGAACATTTTGTGAGCATATTTCTTAATGTAAAAACATATAATAACTTCTGCAATAATAATCCCAATGAAATTGTAAACTTCATGTAAATAATGTTTACAATCTAAATTCTATAATTATTAGGTAAAAAGTTTAAAAAAGAAATTACGAGTACATTGATACAAATTTCACCGATTGATATGTTTTTACAAAAATCATCTTATATTTGTTGCCGTGCCTCTTGTTGAAGTAAACGTTAGGCGGAAGTGAATAATCAAACTAATCTTATATTCTCTATCGTTAATATTTCTCGTGATACCTTATTAGAAAAAAAATGCATTTATTTATCTCATTTTCCATCCCGTTAAACTGTCATTATAATCAGTAGCTTATCAAATTCCATCAGCAGTGGGCTTGCCGAAGAAAGTGACTTGACTTCTAAGGTGGGGAGAAAGTGACCTAGAGAGGTCTGGGCTACGACATCGTCCTCGAATCTTTTCTTCTCAGTCTTCCGTAACGTATGATTGGGTGTGGAATACCCGTGGTACCAAGTGAAAATATCTCGTTGATCATTCTATGCAAGCGACGTGAATGAAGGTATTTATATATTTTCGATATATAAATTCCATGTTACTTTTTAAAATATAAACATACGAATTAATTATAAAGAAATACATTAATATTCTTAAAATATCTCGCTATCTTGGTATACAAATGTTACAGATTGTTAAAGTGTATTGCTTAATAACGTACACATTTTATTATAAGTAAAAGATTTAACTAGTATATTACATTTTAATTCAAAAGTTAACGTGAATTAAAAATTGTTAGATATAAATTAATATTAAAATAATTAATGTTTTGATGTAATGTCGATTATTTGAATCTTCCAATATTAAGTGTCGCATGTTGATTTTGCAATATTCTATAACTGCTGTATATTTAATCGAATCAATTGATATTCAGATAACACAGAGAAATTTTTTTTAATTCCCGTATTATGAAATGAATTCATTTTCTACCTCAGTTCTTTCAAAATTCTTAAAAATTCTTTTTTATGTCACCAATTCTAAGCTCTTTGTAGAATACAAAAGAAATTTAATATTTTTCGAAATTTTAATTTACTTAAGAAGTCGTACTTCTCTATTTTTTGGACTGTCAGAAAGGAATTATTTTGAATTAATTTTGAATATATTATGCTGATTCGTAAAAAAGTGAATCCCCTTTGAGTTCATAGCAATCACGTATACTATTTGAGTATGTCACGATCCAGGTGTTACAATACATTGTGCTGTAAACAGAGAACTTTTAAACGTGTCTGTGTGCATTGAAATTTCAAGGATAAAGCCTGCCAGCCGTTTCAGTAAATGAGGCTGATAAAAGATAATTGCTAATTATTTCCGACATTCATTGTACTAACTTCCCTAATTTTACTCGTTACGTAATTACTATTACAAAAGCAATAGAGATTACATAGTTAGAAAATTGATGACTCGATATGCGAAACACAATTACAATTGTGTTGAGAGGAAAGAATTTTGTTATTATAATACAATATTTCTGATCTGAAAATAGTTTATTTCCTTAACACTTGTATAATACTGTGGTATTACATTCAAACTTTCTTACAAATATGAATGACTGTATTTTTAGATACATACATTCTCTTGCACGTATTATCTGAAAATATCCTTTTTTCTGTAAATTACGTCATCGCGTGCAAGAGCATCAGGAAATTTTCCACCTCGTCTGCATCCGGGTATTCGTGATTTCAACATACCGCCACAAACTTTCCTGGAGAAAGTCAGAGATACCGCAAGCATTGATTCAGGTGAAAAACAGAGCATCTTTGTATTTCGTTTACTTTACATTTCGTAGAAGGTTGAACCAGCCTTTCAGTTCCTGTATCCAAGAGATCTTATCTGCACTAGGTATTTCTTCCTCGGTCTTAAAACCATGACGACGAGAAAGACAACCGTGCACTTATATTTTTCAATTATGCTTGTCACGTTGACAGCAATCGTCAATATGATATTTGGTACGTATTATAATTTAGTCAT
>NW_011967176.1:238196-245837 GCF_000949405.1 Vollenhovia emeryi
TTCTATAATCACTAAAATAATTTCAAAAAGTTAATAAGATCGAAACAAGCATATACGAACTAATACTCTTACTTGTAATAATCTACCTTTTTTAATGCCGTCTTTAATTATTATTATTCTATTTTATATTGCCATATTATTCTTGTTATAAGACATTTTATTAAAAATAATGTTAGATGTAAATTTTTAATCCGATTGTGCAATTGGATCTTCTGATACAATCTTTATATTTTTATTAGCTGTGCCAACATCATCATCCCAACCGAATGTAACAGCTGTTACGGCGAATCATGGTCTATGGGCAGAAATTCTCGAAAATTGGATCACCCTTCAATCCAACAATTCTCGTACCGCACGAGTGGTGAAGATTGATGATAAGACTGTGACAGTGTCGACCAAAATTGCCACATCATCAAATAGAGAGGTTTCCGAAACCGATCTTTATCTACTTGGTATGATTTATAAGAAATTTAAAGGAGAATGACTTGATAATTTCAATCAGTATAGTTTATAGTAATTGCAACAGTTACCCAGATAACATGCTCGTCTAAAAGACATATCTTCAAGACTTCTTTAAGATGTGCGTGTTATCTGGGTATATATTTAAAAAATGAAATTCAAGTCTTAAATGAAAATTTACAGGTGCCATCGAGAAATTGGTATACCGAGTGGATCATTTAGAAAAACGAATAAAAAGAGCAGAAGAATTGTTATACTACATTATTGCAGGAAACAATAAAATGAAAGGTACAATAGCTGTAGTAAACAAATCATTGATTTTGATGTGAGATAACGATCATAGTCGAGGCATATTACATATTTCTTCTTTTATGCTGCACATATTTGAAAGGCATCAATTAATTAAGAAAGGCAATTTCTTATTTACGAACTTAATATATTTAATCGATATCGTTATTTATTACTGCTATCGCTTTTTCAGTACCCTGTCCTGCCAATTACACGAGAATGGGCAAGAACTGCTATCACTTCAGCAATCGTGATTTTGATTGGAAATCGTCGGCCAGTCTCTGCCGCGGTATGGGTGGGCACTTGGTCGAATTTGACTCGATCGAAGAAAGCCAAGATGTAATCGCGGGTTTGATGTCGGACGGCAAATTGAGGGGCAAGAATTTCTGGACAGGTGGCTTAAATCCAGGACTTATATGGATCTGGGCCTATAGCGCTAGACCGGTTCAGAAAGATACTAAACAGTCCGTTATCGGGGACGGCAAGTCAGTATCACCTTAGAATATTTTTACATAGATATAATAGAATAGAATAATAATGGCATACATACGTTAAAGGTCTTTACGTAGCATAACAATACATTTTACCGATGTCGCAAATTGATCGTAAAAAAATTACTTGTTACGCTTATGGTGAACCAATACTTACATTATAAATATTTCAAATTGCAGATGTTTGAAGTTAACTTTCAACGCATCGTCGAAAATTTACTCGTATAGAGGCGAACATTGCGGCGCGATGCAAAGATACATCTGCGAAGCGACAACCGATGACGAATCGGCAAACAGAATCGAAAGAACAGCACGATTGTTGATTGATAAGAGTAATTAGACGCGTTTTAATGGTGGGTAGAAATAGAATAACAAAACACTGAGAAATTATATTTAAACATATGTCTTTAATTTATATTATAAACCTTTTATAGTAAAATAGTACAGTCACCTTTTTAATTATAGATATGTAATATATTCGTAGATTGTCTTGATTGGGTTCTAACTACATGCAGATAGCATTTGAAGCAATTGAGATAAATTCGTTTTGCATTTTGCAATTATAGCTGTATGGTCGAACTAACATTTAATTATTTTTATTCTTATTCAAGCATTTATATTTTTCTGAAAGATATCGCTCTAGCAGCACAGTGCATTGACCTAACTATTGACCCAATACAACCAAAAATTGGGCCAATGTTTAACCAATGTTTGGTCAATGCACTGTGCTACTAAGGTCAATTTATCAAATCTAAAAATTACGCTTAAAACGGAATAGAAAAGGATTAGAGGTAAAGAAATAGAGAAATCAAATTGTAAACTTTTACTTCTTTGTTTCTGTTATCTATTATTACAATAATTGATAATAAAGAAATTATTTCTCTTTCCTTCTACCTCTAATCCTTTTCTATTCTATTCTACTTTAAATCTAATCTTTAAATTACATACCTGAGATTCAACAAATTAGTCAATATCTTTCGAAAAACGTTTATACGCGTATCGTATACGAGATTCTCGTTACTTCATAAACTTCGCGGCGTGATGTGCCATCACCAGGCTACGCTTGCCTTCGTTTACCAAGGACAGAACGCGATCGGTGTGCGTCACTAGGCCGCCATTTTCGGTAATTAATTTTTTTGCAACTGTTACACCATCGGGTTTGACGCCGCGACAGCAATCATCAATCACGGCCAGCCGATAACCCAACCGCAAGCCACCTAAACACGTATGCTTCACGCATACGTCATAGGCGAGACCGCAGACGTACAAGTGTGTGGCGCCAGCGGCTGTCAAAATTTTTACGAGTTCCGCTGGCTTGGAATCATCTGTATCTTTCTCAAACGCTGAATACACCTCCTTGTCTGACTGCTGACCTTTATATATCTTAAGTATAGAAAAGGAAAGGATATTTTGATTAAATGCCTCGATTAAATGCCAAATTTTCTCTTATATCAGATGTACGTAAACTTAACAAGATAATTTATGGAGGTATTTAAAGAAGTATAGGAATTCATGCACCCCAAATAATAGTTCAAAAATATTGAGGAAAGATAAGATAGCTAGGGGCTTGTCTGATAAGGATATCCATCAATTTATATGCATACGTTAATATCAATTGCTATGCAGTTTTAAATAATTCAGAATTAATAAACAATCTTCAGTCAAAGGTGATGACACAGTTCTCCATTACCTTTGCCGTACGAAACTGATCTTACCCGTTCGGAAGAAGGCAATATCAGCAGATCTTTATGCAATTCAGCACCCCAAGTGTTCTTAACGCAGTGTCTTGGCCAGAGTACTTGTGTTAAGTGAGGTTGCAAGAAAACAACCGTGTCGAAGAGCTTTGCCTTTTCCTTAGTGACCTATTTCAAATTATAGAATTATCTTAGTTTTATTTCAGACTGTAGGGGGTTACAGGTTAAATCTATCTCAGATAGGATTTCTTGTGGGTTTAGGGATTTATAGGATTTATGGGGTTACAGGTTAAATCTATCTCAGATAGGATTTATTGTTTAAATTCATAAAAGAACATCACGAACTCAAATGCGCTAGTTAAACGACAGAAAAATCCAAATGCCATCTAAAAAGAATATCGTTCAGGATTTTTTTCGACATCTCTATTTGTATTGTACACGCAAACATACACGGAGAGAATTCTCTCTTAAAATTCACCCTGAAAATCGCGCAATCGTGGGACAATGTGGCATTTTGAAGAACTTTATGAGAGTTTTTTGAAAATTCGCCATACATTCTACCAGTAAAATGTATACTAAATATAATTACTAGCGAAATGTATGGTAAAATGTATGGTAAAATGTTAAAAAAAACTCTCATCAAATTCTTTGCAATGCCGCGTTGTCCCACGATTACAATATTTTCCGGATAAATTTTCAAAGAAAATTCTCTCCGTGTAGAGATATAAAGAATGTCGTAAAGACGTCTTTCAGACGTCTGCGTACTACCAGAATAAGTAGCTGAAATGTTTTTATGTAAAACTATGCTTTATATGAGGGGATGTGATAAAAAAGTAGCAAAGCAATTTCCAAAACTAAAATCAAACTAAAACGTTAACATTTATATTGCATGATCCGAAGTATTTTATTAAATCGTTTTACTATCATACAAGCATGTGTATAAATACCTTAGATTCCGGGTGGAGTTCACGCAAGGCTAAATTGTCAAAGAAACTGATGTGGTCCTCGGGATGCCAATCATGCGTATATACCACTTTGTCCCAACGGCCATCCCTCAGAATCCGATTAATTGGTTGTATCACTTCCAACCCTTCCTGTCCGTGGCCGCATTTTCTAAGTGCCAGCGCGCCATCGATGAAATCATTCTGTACATCGACGACTAGCAAAACATTGACGGGATTTATAGTCTCATTTATCCACTTGCAACATCTGCAACGGGAATTTATTTATTGCGAAAAACAATCCGGGCTTTTATCTGTTAGCAATTCACTTTCAATCCGTTATTCGTATATGAATAGAAAAGTTCTCTTTTCACCTGTAAAATTCAACCAACGGTTTGGAAAATAATTTTATATTAAATTAAAAATTGTATATATATATATATTACTTTTAATTTAATTATTTAATTTATTTTATTTAATTATTTTCTTGGCCGAGGTCATATTTTTCGCAATAAATTTCTCTAATTAGAATTTGCCAGTTGTGTAGTTGATTAATTTTCCTACGTTGGTTAATTATTTTCTATTATATGTGTGTATTTGACATACCGGATAAATTCTATTCGCTAGTTGCTATTTAATTATCTCAATATTTTATATCAGTGTCGTACATAGCTGTTATTGAAATACATATAATTTCTCGTTAAATGATAAATAAGCAATTGAAATATTAATATTCGTTTAACAGATACGTCCGTCTTTATAAAAAAAAGTCAAACTTACATTTCTTATGCGCGCTACTTTTTTATAATTTACATTTTAATATTAATTTATGCATTGATATCCCAATTATTAATTTCCTAATATTGTGGAAGGAATATTGGTTATTCTATTCGCTATATATGTTAATTTTTCTTCTCCATGAACGAAGCAGTTGGATCGATATCGGGTATTTCCGAGACGCAGGAGGCATAGACAGCTAAAGTGATGTATATTGCATCACTTTTATGTCTGAATTAATTTTTCGGAGAAAACGAAATGGAATACCAAATATTCCGATTAAGTAAAATTTCGTAACAGGCATTAAAGTTTCCGTGAAGGCGAGCGGGGATAAAAACAACGGAGATTCAACGATTTCTGAATGAAATGTTTCCAGCCAGTTGCGTTTAGCTAATTGCATTTATTCTTCAATTTAAATCCGCACAAAAAATTAATTATCCCCGATAAATTATTTTCGAAACTTCAAATGCGCCCTCCCTTCTGTACGAAATATTGCTTCGTAGTTGGCGGGACTTTGTCAAAATATAAATCTTTGAGGAACACATAATCGAAGAAACCATTATCCATCTTCGATATCTCTCTTTCACTTGTTCGTTTGTTCTCGCCTCTTTTGTCCTCTTTTCTTTTTAACAATTTTAACCTACGAATTCGATCAACTTTGACAGCAGAATTTGCGCACGCATCACCTATACAATTCCTGGTCGTTCAATGCGCCGTCCGCGTTTGCGTCGAACAGCTCGAAGACCTCTCGTGCCCTCCACTCGTGCTCCCCGACCTCGTCCGCGCCGAACAACCGGCCGCAAAGCACTCGGAACTTGTCGTAGTCGAACGTTCCCTTAACGTCAATATTGAATCTCGACAGTACCGTTACCGAAAACGATCGTGGGTCGTTGTTTGCCAGCTGCGCCATGTCCAACGGGTCCAATGTCAGGCCTCGCACGTCGCGGTGGCGTTATTTACGGCGGTATGGCGTTTGCACGACTGTCCCTCCGATTTAAGTAGACCCGATTCTTATTTGTTCCACCAGTATCTGGAGTGGAAGTGACCGGTTGGCCAATCAGAAAATAATCTACGCTTCAGACATAGCACATGGACCGCGTCAGGTAGTCAGGTAGTCGGGGTGGACGCGTTAAATACGGTGGACGATCGATACACGGTCGTCACGATGCCGCCGACACGGCACGCAGTCGGAGCTACGAGCGGAAAAAAGTGTCTCTTTCAAATCCCTTTTACGAGTCTTATTTCTTATTCACGTCTAATGGCGCGCGGTTTTATTACCCTTATGAAAAAATACACTCAATTATACGTTGACGGTCCGAAATGACCATCAAATTGAGTGTAAACCTTCATAATCGAGTGTTTCATGAAGGTTTACACTCAATTTGATATATGGTTATTTCGGACCGTCAACGTATGATTAAGTGTAATTTTTCATAAGGGTATTTGATAAAAATAATCTTACATACTTTATGTCTTGACATCCTGTCGCAGTCTAATACTCCGATAACGATTGGTAATTCTGATAAGGCGTCAGGAGCATATGACGACATTGTGAGAATCTGAGAATTTGACGTATTAAACTTATCGATATTTGTATTGATATTATGATAAGTCGCCAGTGGTAATTAAAGGAGATAATGCTGTCGTCGACCAATATCGATATTTATTTTGAGAAACAATTCAACATGCGTGTCTTGTCTGTCTCCGTCTTTTCATAAACGCAATATCGATTCTCACAATGTCGCCATTGTGCTCCTAACGCCTTATCATAATTACTAATTTACCTCAAGGGAGCTTATTATTGTAATTAATACCTGACAACGATGTTTCCTTTCCATAGAAGTCTTTTCCAACACTGGCGAAGTCCTCTACATGTAAAATCACGTTTTAGATACAATCGTGCTATATTTCAAAGTAACCTTCAGTGTTAGTATAACACAGTCCGGAATTACACAGTTGTTTTTAGTTTCTTTCAAAGATACAACGATGCGAGGCACTGAAATATTTATTTCGAATTTTCTACATTAACTCAATTTTGTATCCTCGATTTATTTCTTTTTTCGAGTATTCCATACATTTTTACACACACACAAACCTCAACTTCGCTTATCTGCGCTTACTCACTTATGCTCTAATAGGATGAAGCGCAGATAAACGTAATCCAGACCTGCATTCCTGTGTTTGTAAAGATCTAGGTAAAGAATCCGGAAAAAAGATAAGTTGGAGATAAATGGAATTAATGTAGGAACTTTCTTACAAAGATTTGAATACATGTCGCGCATCATTATGCCTTTGAAAAAATGTATATGTGACTGCTCCCTCAAAGGAGTAGATACGGATAGCTAAAGTTTGCATTCGTGAGTTCGTAAAGATGATTAAGGCCCGGTTTCTTAAACTTATACAATAGCAACAGTAAAAATGACTCTTCAATGCAGCGATACGACTACGACAATGCTTCCTCGTTACGATTACAATTTGCTTTTTGTTATGTAAAAATGTCTCTCCTCTATAATACCTGCCCTACCTTCTTCCGGCTGCGATAATACGCCTACGTACAATTTATACATATACTTATATGTATTGTACGAAAACTACTATTCACTTTCTCTCATTGTTTTCAAATGTATATAAATTATTTTATTTGTAAAAATCTGTTCAATATTCAATTCATGTCGATTATTATGATAACTGTCTGAAGTTAAATGTCTATTAAAATTTTAAGTCAATGATGTGTGTCTGAACAGCAAACATACACTGATATGTTGGGAAAACTTAAGCGTTTTAAGTAACAATATATTTATAAATAATTGACTACACATATTTAAATTACTCTCTTTATAATTGCATTGTTTTTACTATTGTTGTTTATCATTTATTAATCATTGTTAATCCTAATAAATTTCTTTTAGAAATTCATAATAACTTATACCTTTTTCATCGTATCTCGTATATGTCTGTACATTTATAGGTAACATAGTATACATATCAGGG